>NW_016915540.1:0-6690 GCF_001483705.2 Eufriesea mexicana | reverse complement strand
AACGAAAACGCACAAAGACGCACTCTTTTAAAACTCTCTTTCCAACACCAAGCGACTCACGCTTGTGCTGGTCACAACCGATTTCTAAGGACTCTGTTTTGCTTGTCAAGGACCACGCTTTTATGCTTTCCTTAACCTACGCTTCACCTCCCTGTAGGGGAGTCACGCAACTTAATTTTGTTATATAGAATAACTTTTCGATTTGCTTCTAGAAGATATCGATCGGTTTACAATTTGTTTTCGTTGGCAATAGCCGATTCGCGATTTCTTTTGATATCCTGCAATAATATACTTCTTTTAAATATAATCCATTATAAGGATATGAAGATTCAATGTCGACATGCTGTCGCCATTAGTATTACACTGTGTAACACGATTTTTAATCTGTAATACCTATTTAGTAACTCGTTATTAACATTTAGTTATTCGAAAACCGAGGGTCGTGGAACAATTTCGTTTACAAATTCGTATTCATTCAAAGTAAGCTCTGCAAGAGTTACAAAATGGATATTACAGATCTAAAAAAGAGTTAAAATTTGTTGCACAGTGTTATCTATGTATACCGCAGATAGCAGTTGCGTTGTTCGAAATTATGTCGATAGCTTTATGAAAAGTTATGGTAAGTTAAAAAATTTGAAGGTTTATTTTTCGATAACAGTTCATAGAAAATACATCAAACAGGAAACGCAAATAATTATCGTTCCGAAAAAGTTTCTACGTTTCTATTTCAAAATTTAGATATTTTTTCATATATTATTTCAAAGTTAAACTTACTGGTACTTTTCACACACCTATTCTTACCATGAGGGGTGAAATGACCCTTCCTGGCACATAAGGCATGCAAAGAATTTTTCTCGGTGAAAAATAAGAAAAACGGAAAGCGAGAAATTAAATAATCAAATAATAGAAGAATTTACAGAAAATCAGATGAACGAAATGAATAACAACGAATGTATGATTTACAAAGTAAATTTTGAAAGGGGTCATTTGCCTCGCTTGGTACGTTTAGTGTGAAATAAGTAAAAGAAGAAATATTAAAAATCATTCTTTGTACTCTCATAATTATTGTAATCTCATAATTATTCATATTAGCTCTTTGAATAAGTATTCGGAATTATGACATTCTATACACGTAAAATATTATTCAATCTTTCGACTGTAATCTCATAACGAAATAAAATTTAATTTGAATTCCAATCGATGCTGATGTTATAATCTTATTCCAGGTCGCCTATTTGAGTCTCTAAGCCATGGGATAGACTTATTCGAGTGCATTGAGTGATAAATGTATGTATTCCATCCCTCATTTGAGTCGACGCTTTAATTTCCAGCGACCTCAGCATTGGAAGACCTTTCTTTTAAGAATCAATTTAAAGCTTACAGCGAGTACATGTTTATGCGACAAATTTCACAAAATCGTTTTTCTCGGAAACGAAGTCTCATAGAAAAATATTTATAGCATCGTCCATATTAACCAAAGATTCGTATTTCGAAAAATGGTAATTCATAAGCGATAGATCCAATGAGTAGGAAGAGCGATGAATATTCTGTTTCTCATCTGTTTAATCTTTCAAGCTTAATCTGGTAATAACGGGTAATTAATATTAGTATATTATAATTAATTAGTATATTATAACTTAGTTATTACTATAAACGAGTAATATTATTATCGCGTAATATTACTCGCCATCGTTAATATCGAAACTAGTAAATTCATCAACATGACAAGCTTCTGATTTTTGATTTTTACAATTTCTGGAAATATGTAGGTGCACTTGACAAAATCTCTGCTGACTTTAATCGGAATAAGACCACTATCGTATTTTCTTTATTTTATTTTTCTTTTCCTTAATTTTCAAATAATAGACCATAACACGAAATTCTTGCGTTATATTATTTCATAGAAAAATTTGGAAATACATCTATCAGTTTCGAAACATTTCTATGCCGTTGTGTTAGATTCGATAATGTAAATTTATTTAAGTCCGTTTGAAAAGAAACGATTGTTATTTTTACATAAAGTTACTCGAAAATTTTGTATCTTTATGTCAAAAGTTTTGATATCGAGAAATTCAGATATCTGTATTATATTTTTATATTCTGTATATCACATTATTTTAATAATTTTGAAAATTTTGAAATAAACATAAAATTGAGCAAGTTCATATCTGTGTTATAATAATACAGAGTAAAATTAATAATCATAAAACTAAATTGTACCATAAGAATTTCCATCGTATCGTAAAGAAAGTTTGTAATTTTGTATATAATAGCAAACAATTTTATATATATAACGTATGTTATAATACAATAAATATACAAGTAATGTAATAAAATAAAAATCCATAACAAATGCAACTCTACGTTCAATTTTATTTCATTTAAAGAAAAAGGAAAACACATCAATGCTGTCCACAAAAACAAAATCAATTCTACAAGTTTATATTTCTTCGTATTTCTTGCAATTGGTAAATATTTATTTTAACAACTTTTCTCAATATTCGTTATTTCCTTCTATCTTTTTTTTTTTTGTTATCCAGTAATCGCTTTATTTGTTATTATATGCATATCAACCGAATATTGATTAACTTCTGCACATCCGTGACAGTTTGCTGATGTGCCGATGTGCAGTCGTTTTATTAACACATGATGATAGCCAAAATGTATAATTTCAAACAGCGCACATACTTGTCCAACCGGCACCAAGTTGTGGGAAAAGTAGGAAGGAAAAGAGTAGATTCTAACAATATGTAGGAGCAGATATTAAGGAAGTACCATATTTCATTTTCGTTATTTTTTCTCCTGTCTATAATAAATTACTCGCGTAAATGCAAATCGGAACATTCGATAATATCGATATAGGAAGCGATATTTCAAATTACGAGGACAGATCAGCAGACAGTGAACGCGACACACAGGGTAAACGATATGTTTGGAAAAGTGATGTAAATATAATATTATGATCGATGGATCGAGAATAATTAGTAAAAAATATCACACCATTTTATGAACATTCCATTACGATTTAAGAAAAAAGGGAAAATTAGATTATTTCGAGGAGTGAATCTTACACGAATTTAACACTAGTTGAGGTTAATACTACATACAGTGTTGGACATAAGTATTGGCACAGCATGGTTGTTGTAGTACAAGTGTTTATAAATATTAAATAAATTAATTTGAAGGAAAATCTTTTTGACGTATTCATTTATTATCCATTCTAGTTTTATTACATAGTAGAAGCAATAATATAAATCATTGATTCACGAAACAATAACAAAAATGTATTTATCGAACATTTTATGGGTGGACAAAAGTATTGGCACACTCGAATAAAAACGTTTAAAAATGACTTGAAATTAAATATTAATATTTAGTTGGCCCTCCTTTCCTTTTAAGAACTTCCTTTAATCGTTTGGGCATTGAATCTACTAACTTTTTTGTAAAATCTGGCTCGATTTTATTCCATTCTTGTAAAAGAATATTCTTCGAGTCTGTTTTGCATGTTATACGATGTTTTCGAATCCTTTTTTCCAATTCGTTCCAGACATGTTCGATATGATTCATGTTTGGACTCTGGGGTGGTGTATATAGGGAATAAGAAGTATAATAAATGATCCAATGACGTACGATGTAAGCGGTGTGCTTTGGATCGTGGTCTTGTTGGAAATAGAAATTCCGCGGGAGATTTAATTTTTCCGCACTTTTGAATAAATTTTGTTTTAATATATTTAAATATGCGTATTTGTCCATAATATCATTTATAAAAATTAATTCGCCAACCACAGATGCCGCCATAGAACCCCACACCATAACTCCACCAGCTCCATGTTTTACATTCGATTGTAAATTTCGTAGATCCAATTCGGTATTTGGCTTTCTCCAATCTAATATTCTACCATCGGATTTAAATATGTTAAATTTGCTTTCATCTGAAAATAGTATGTTGCTCCAAAATGTTGAATCCCTCGTTATAAATTCTTTGGCAAATTCAACTGTCATCTTTCGATTTTTTCCCGATATGTATGGCTTTCTTCGCGCAACACACGCAGAATATCCAGCAGTTTTTAATACCCTTCGCACAGTTTTCGAACTTACTTCTTTTTGACACTCTTTATTTAATATCATTCTGAGTTCCGAGGAGTTTAATTTAGAATTTTTCTTCACTTCGTTTACAATTTTACGTTTTTCTGTAACACATTACTTGGGAGGACGACCATTTCGATTCAAACTATCAAACTTTGATTGATTTATAAATCGTTTTACAATGCTTCTAATAGTGAAACGACTTTTGTTAACAATTTGTAATATTTCGCTGTAAGATTTTCACATTTTATACAAATTTAATATTATTTCTCTATCTTCACTTGTCGTTTCTTTCGCTTTTCTTGACATTATTACTTTTTCTTACTTTCCCTGTTGCTAAACAGCTAAAATTTAGGATGACTGTTGTTAAAAATGACAATCGGTGCCACCTAACTAGATTTTAAAATATCGATCGGAAATTTTTGAAACAAATGCAGATATACTACATTTAGCATCGTGTGCCAATACTTTTGTCCACCCATAAAATATTCAATAAATACATTTTTGTTATTGTTTCTTGAATCAATGTATTTATATTATTGCTTCTACTATGTAATAAACTAGAATAGATAATAAATGAATATGTCAAAAAGTTTTTCCTTCAAATCAATTTGTTTAGAAGTTATAAGCACTTGTACCACAACAACCATGCTGTGCCAATACTTTTGTCCAGCATTGTATTGACAACGGTATTCGAAAGACCTGAACAGGCTCAATTCGGAATTAAGAAATTCCCAAATTAGAAACCTGTATTCACTGCACCCTCCATTATCGATAAATCCACCGAAGCATCCATGAGTGAGCTATCGATGAGAATAACATACATCCGTCTTCATAAAACAGTCATTGATTAATCACGAAACCACATGACTCATTTTCGAGCGATATAGTGCGCTTGTAAATTACTCTATTAAACGGCTGTTTCTGTTGGTAGCAATGTTTCGATTGGTATGAATGATAAGTGAATGAGAAAGAACCGACAACTGTGGAAGAGTGTCAATTGTTTCGTAACGTAAGCGTGGTGTATCCAGTAAGATAAAAAGTAAAAATAAAATTCAAAGATAGCATTAAGATCTAGATACGGAATATTAATATACATATATAAATAGATAGAACTTTTCTTTAATTATTGATATTAGACAAATATTTTTATATTTGTATTAAATTCGTAAGCATTAAACCTCTATTTCAGTCATTCATTGTCCACGTGGAATCCTAACCTCCAACAGTTTCGATCAACGCTGAAATGCAGTACAATCAGATAATGAAACTAAAATTAATAGAATCCTCTTTGGCTTGAGAGAATCCATAAATTTTATTCCTTTATGATTTACGCAAATTCTTTAGCTCACCACGATATTAGTCGAAAATGCCAATGCAATTAGATAATCGATCTAAAATCAATAGAATTCTCTTTGCCTTGAAATTTTATTCCTTTATTTATGTAAATTTTTCAGCTCACCACGATTGTATCGTTAACCCTTTCGTTACTTCGGGTGACTATAGTCATCGGCCATGAGACGCCATCTACACACGACGGGTGACTATACCCCTCATCAGACACAAAAATTCAGTAAAAAATTAAGACAAGTGCCGCTTAAATTACATTACACGTTCTGCTTAACTCACTTCACAAACAATTGCAAGCTCTATTGCGATAGTTGGTTTTCCTTTTTTTCTTCTTCTTTCTCTTCAAAAGACCTGGCCCCGAATACGAAAAACTGCACGATCCATCTTTCACGCGACGCTTCGTTCTACAGGAGAGACTTCGCGGATTAAGCCTTTCGCTGCGGAAAAGCTGGCCGCGGTTATACATTCGTGATACGAGGAAATTTCCCACAAGAGTGGTTGCACTGGAAACCGCGAAATCGTATTTTGCGGTATTCATAGAAATTTCGAGCGTGATTGACACTAAACTTTTCATTCGGATCGCGACAGTCATAGCCAATAAGCGACGATAGTACCTAGAGAACGTTTCATGGCCGCCGCCAATGGCCGACAGTAGTACCAAAAGGGTTAAGTGCCGTCCCCTAATTTCGTTAAATAAGGATTTTCACCTAATCTCGTGTTCCGCAACACGAGAAGTCTAATAAAAGAGAAAGTTTCCAAAGGCATGAATAGGAAAATTCCGATACAGAATTGTTTTGACCCTAAAGACCTGGCTATTGGAAGAACGTAACGGTGTGTTCCTTGTTCCATGACGGAAGAGAAGTGATTGAATAATGGTGTGGGCACCGTGTGAACTGCTGGACCAGGGAATCTCCATATTATTGACGAGATCATGGACCAAACAAAATATCTGAAAATTTTGAAGGAAAATTTGTGGGTTAGCGTGGAAAAGTTAGGTATTGCTGATTGTTACTGCTTCTACCAATCCGAAGCATCGGGCTCATAATGTTCGTTTATGGTTACTTTATAATTGTCCAGTGTAATGGAAACTCCCGTTCAATCACCAGATGCTGTGAGCAACACTTGTGATCGTCTGTGATGTCGCGTCGCGTCGCGATCGAAATTCTCGTATTTCCGACGGGTTGTAAGGCTGTCTCGTGACTACGACACGTGTTGCCCGCCAAATTAATATTGGGCAACTGTTTAAGTTGCACG
>NW_016915539.1:0-574 GCF_001483705.2 Eufriesea mexicana | reverse complement strand
TCCGTATTTATGCACGAAAGCTACCTCACCGTGATATTAGTCGAAAATGTCAATAAAATTGAATTCTCGAGGCAGATTCTATAGCATTGCCATGGATATATCACGCCAATTATATCTTTCCTCCTTATTTATGCAAGAAATTTAGCTCACCTCGATATTTGCCGAAAATCTCAATAAAATTGAATTTAGCAGACAGATTCTATTGCACTGCAATGGCTATAGCGTGCCAATAGAATCTTTTCGCCTTATTTATGCAAGGATGTCAGCTCACCACGATATTGGTCGAAAATGTCAATAAAATTGATTTTTCCATTATCCAGATACTATAGAATTGCAATGGCCATCGCTGGCCAATAGAATCTTTCCTCCTTATTTATGCAAGAAAGTCACCTCACCACGATATTGGTCGAAAATGTCAGTAAAATTGAATTTTCGAGGCAGATTCTATAGCATTGTAATGGGTATAGCACGCCAATAAAATCTATCCTGCTTATTTATCGAAGAAAGTTTCCTCTCCACGATATTACTCGAAAATGTCAATAAAATTGAATTTTGCTGCCATATTCTATAGCAC
>NW_016915538.1:0-327 GCF_001483705.2 Eufriesea mexicana | reverse complement strand
TCTACTTGCCAGAAAATACGTCTAGTCAAATTCTATAACCTGCTGTAGTTCGTTGAATAGAACGAATAGCGCCTTCAACCCAATCGCAGGTACAGACATCTACTTGCCAGATAATAGGTCTATTCAAAATCTATAATCTGTTATAGCTTGGAGATAAGGTCGCCTAACGCCTTCAACCAATGGCAAGTACATCCATCGACTTGCCAGAGAATTGGTCTATTCATTATCTATAAAATATTATTGCTTCGTGAATAGATCGCCTAACGCCTTCAATCCAATGGCAAGTACAGCCATCTACTTGCCAGAGAATAGGTCTATTCAAAATCT
>NW_016915537.1:0-933 GCF_001483705.2 Eufriesea mexicana | reverse complement strand
GCAAAGCAGAATATACTAGAGCACAGGAGAACCCAGGTGTCCGCCGCACTGGAGTGCAAAGCACAGAAGGCAAAGGTATCCCAACCTAACATGACATAACCTAACCAAGACTAACGTGCCTGGACCACTATTGCCGGCCTCCTCTACGCGAGGCAGAACACAATAGAGGAGAGTGGGGCGCTGAAGTCAAGAGAATGGCAGAGAGAAGCAGAATGGTCGGAGCTATCCAAACCTAACCTATGCTAACGTAACCTGACCAGGCATAATGTAACTAAACCTAACGAGCCACGGCCACTACTTCTGGCCTCCCCAGTGCAAAGCAGTGCATACCAGAGCACGAAAGATTGCTGGAATCCACCGAGTTACAGTGCATAGGGCTAAAGTTAAAGCTATCCTATGCAAACATAACCTAACCTAACCTTACCGAGGGTAACATAGCTCAACCTAACGTGTCACGGCCACTGTTGCTGGCAGTCGAGCGAAGCATGCTAGAGCAATGTAAAGTGCAGAAATCAACCGAATAGCAGTGTATAGCACAAAAGTCCAAGATATCCTATCACAAACCAGACAACCGTAGCATAGCCAAACATAGCATGAACCTGTCTAACGTACCGAGACCACTATTGCTGGCCTCCACAGAGCAAAGCAGAACATATTGGAGCACAGTAGAGCGAGGAAATTCACAGAATGGCGGTGCATAGCACAAAAGTCAAAGCTCCCTTATACTAACCTAACCAAACGTATCGTAACCAAACGAAACCTAACTCAAACTAACGTGCCGAGAGCTCCATTGCAGACTCAGAGAAGAGCAGAACATATCAGAGCAGAGTAGAGCGCAGAAATGAACCGTGCGGCAGAGTACAGCGCAAAGGTCAAAGCCACCCTAACCAAACATATAATAACCTAACCTATGCAAACGTAAACTGGCACAAC
>NW_016915536.1:0-561 GCF_001483705.2 Eufriesea mexicana | reverse complement strand
TCCGAGTAATATCGCTGCGAGCAAGCTTTTCTGCATGTACAAGCCGTAAACAATATATTGGTTCATTATACCCATTGCAATGCGATAGAGTCTGTCTGAAAAGTTCAATTTTATTGTCATTTTCGGCTAATATTGTGGTGAGCATGCCTTTCTGCGTAAATAAGGAGGAAATATTCTATAGGTTTAATATAGCCATTGCATTGCTATAAAATCTGCCTGAAAAGTTCGATTCTGTGACACTTTCGGCTAATATGGTGGTGAGCAACTTTCTCTGCATGAATAAAGAGGAAAGATCCTATTTGTTTGCTATAGTTTTGCTATAGCCATTACATTGAAATAGAATCTGACTGAAAAGTTCAATCTTATTGAAAATTTCGGCTAATATCGTGGCGAGCAAGATATTCTGCGTAAGTAAGGAGGAAAGATCCTATTGGTTTGCTATAGCGATTGCAGTGCAATATAATCTGACTGAAAAGTTCAATCTTATTGACAATTTTGGCTAATATCGTGTCGAGCAGTATATTCTTTGTAAATAAGGAGGAAAGGTCCTATTCGTTTGTT
>NW_016915535.1:0-543 GCF_001483705.2 Eufriesea mexicana | reverse complement strand
ATTGAATTTTCCAGCCAGATTCTATCGCATGGCAATGACCATAGCACGCCAGTAGAATCTTTCTTCCTTATTTTTCCTCCTTATATATGCAAAAAAGTTTGGTCACCACGATATCAGCCCAAAATGTCAATAAAATTCAATTTTGCAGCGAGATTCTATAGCATTACCATGGCTATAGCACACCAATAGTATATTTCACCCTTATTTATGCAAGGAAGGTAGTTCACCACAATATCAGTCGAAAATGTCAATAAAAATGAATTTTCCAACCATATTCTGTAGCAGTGCAATGGCTATAGCACGCCAATAGGATATTTCTTCCTTATTTATGCAGGAAAGTTAGCTTACCACGATATCAATCGAGAATGTCAATAAAATTGAATTTTCCAGCCAGATTCTATAGGATTGCAATTGCTGTGGCACGCCAATAGGACATTTCTTCCTTGTTTATGCAAGAAAGCTATCTAACCACGATATTAGTCGAAAATGTCAATAATATTGAGTTTTCCAGCCAGACTATAGGATTGCAGTGACCATAGTACA
>NW_016915534.1:0-773 GCF_001483705.2 Eufriesea mexicana | reverse complement strand
ATGGGTGGAGAGGTGTATGGACCGATGGACGTATGGGTGGGTGGATTTATGAATGGATTAATGCATCGAAGGGTGGACGTATGGATGGATGGATGTGCGGATGGACGGATGAATGGATCTATGAATGTATGGATGGCTGGGTCTATGGTTGGATGGATTTATGGATGGGTGGATGAATGGATTTATAGATTGGTGTATGGGTGGATGTATGTACGGATGTGTGTATAAATGTATGTATGGATGTATGGATGTATGGATGTATGGATGTATGTATATTTGGACGTACGAATCTAAGGATGTACGAATGTATGGATGTACGGACGTATGGATGTATGGATGTATAACTGTGTGGATGTATGGATGGATGTATGTATCAGTGGATGGATGTATGGTTGGATGTATGTATGGATGTTTGTATGGATGTATGTATGGGTGTTTGTATGGTTGTGTGGATGTATGGATGGATTGATTTATGGACGTGTGGATGTATTAATGTATGGATGGGTGGATGTATGGATGGATAGATGTGTGGATCGATGGGTGTATGGATTTGTACATGTATGGACGAATGGATGTATGGTTCGTATGGATGTATGGATGGGTGGATGTATGGATGGACGGATGTATGTAAAGATGGACGTGTGGATGGATGTATGTATGTATGAATGGTTGGATGGATGGATGGAAGCATGGATGGATTGAGGTATGTGTGAACGTATGTTCGGATGTATGGATGTACGGATGTATGGATGTATGTATGAATGGATGTACTC
>NW_016915533.1:0-1867 GCF_001483705.2 Eufriesea mexicana | reverse complement strand
TATGCTTTCCACTGCAATGCGGTAGATTTCTACGCTCTTCTGTGCTCTAGCGCATTCTGCCTGACCCTGCGGAGGCCAACAAAAGCGGCGTCGGCTCCTGACGCTGAGTTAGGTTACGATAGGGAAGGTTGGGGGAGTATAGATCTGACTTGTTCGCTATACACGGCTTTTCCGTGGGTATAGGCTATCTACTGTCCTATAATATGCTCAGCTTGGATCCGGGATGCCAGCAATGTTTGTCTTGACACGTTAGGTTGAGTTAGGCTACGTTTGGTTAGGTAAGGTTAGTCTGGGTTAAGTTAGGGTAGCTTTGACCGTTCTGCTATGCATTGCATTTCTTTGGACTCCTGCGCTCTACTCTATTTTAGTATGTTCTGCTTGGCGATGCGGAGGCCAGCAATAGTGGTCTAGGCACCTTAGGTTGTATTTGGTTGCGCCCCGTTATGTTACTTTTGGTAAGTTTAAGACTGGATGACTTTGACTTTTCTGTCATACACTGCTTTGCGATGGACCTTTGCGCTCTGCTGTGTTCCAGTATGTCCTGCTTGGCTCTGGAGAGGCCTGCAATAGCGGTCGCGGCACGTTAGGTTGAATTAGGTCGGGTTTGGTCTTTTTACTATTGGTTAGGTTAGGAGGGGATAGCTTTGTCTTTAATGCTGTAGTCTGCTACTAGGTGGATTTCTGTGCCATGCACTGCACTAATAATTTCATCTTGTCTGTGGGAACGCCAGCAATAGTTGTCTCGGCACGTTACGATGAGCCAGGTTACGTTCGGTTAGTTTGGGTTAGGCTAAGTTTTGTTAGGATTGCTTCAACTTTTGTGCTGCACACTGCCATTCGGTTGACTTCTGCGCTCTGCTGTGCTCTAGTATGTCCAGCTTGTGTCTGGGGAGGGAAAAAACAACGGTCCCGGCACGTTAAGTTCAGTTAGGCTACGTTTGGATATGATACGGTTAGTTAAGTTAGGAGAGGATGGCTTTGACTTTAGTGCTATATTCTGCTATTATGTTGATCTGTGCGCCCTACAGTGCACTAATATTTTCAGCGTGGCTCTAGCGAGGGCAGCAATGGTGGTCTGGGCGCGTTATGATTGTCCAGGTTATTTTCGGTTAAGTTGAGTCAGGCTGAGTTTCTTCCGGATAGCCTTAACTTTTGCGCTTTTTACTTCAATTCGGTGCATCTCTGCGCACAACTGTGCTCCAATATGCCCTGCTTGCCTCTGGGGAGGGCAACAATAGCGGGCTCGGCACGTTAAGTTGAGTCAGGCTATGTTTGCTTATGTTCCGTTTGTTCGGGTTACGCTTGGGTAGTATTGACTTTTTGGAAATACACAGCGATTATATGGATTTTTGCGTTCTTCTCTCCAGTAATGTGTTCCGCATGACTCTGTGGAAGCCAGCAATAGTGGCCGCGGCACTTTTGGTTGAGTTTGGTCACGTTAGGTTATGTTACGGTGGGTTACTTTAGGAAACGTAGCTTCGGCCTTAGTGCCATAATCTGCTATTACGTGGATTCCTGCGCCTTGCTACTTTAGGAAACGTAGCTTCGGCCTTAGTGCCATAATCTGCTATTACGTGGATTCCTGCGCCTTATAGTGATCTAATGCTTTCAGCTTGGCTCTGGGAGGGCAAGAAGTCGTGGCCTCGGACCTTTACGTCGGGTGACGTCACGTACGGTTAGGTCGGTTCAGGATAAGTTTGGACAGTCTAGCTTTAACTTTTGTGCCGAGCGCTGCTATTCGGCGGATTTTTGCGCCCTACTGCGCCCAAGTATGCCCTGCTTGGCTCTGGGAATTCCAGCAACGGTCGCCTCTGCACGTGACTTTGAGTCAAGTTACGTACTGTTATGACGGGTTAGGCTAAGTTTG
>NW_016915532.1:0-550 GCF_001483705.2 Eufriesea mexicana | reverse complement strand
CCATTACTGGCTTCCGTAGGGCAATGCAGAGCGTAATAGAGCACAGTGGAGGTTAGTAGTCTAGCAAAGAGCAGCGTAAGCCACGAAAGTTCTCTACAAAACTAACTCATACAAACGGAGCGTAACCAAACGTAACCTAACTCAACGTTACCGGCCGAGACAACAATTACTGGCCTCCCCAGAGTCATGCAGATTGTATTAGAACAACGTGGAACGCAAAATTCGGCCGAATAGCAGTGTATAGCACGATAGTCAAAGCTATGCTATCCAACCCTATACAAGCGTAGTGTGATCAAATGCAACGTGACATAACCTAACGTGCCGAGGCCAATACTGCTGCCCTCCCCAGCGCCAAGCAGTGTATATTAGAGGATGGTAGAGCACAGAGATCCACGGAACGGTAGTGTATGGTTCGAAAGTCAATGACATCCCAAGCTAACCTAATCAAGCCTAACATAGCCGAAAGTAGCCTAACCCAAAGTGACGTTTCTGGTACTGCCACAGCAATGCGGGGAATATTAGATCATTGTAGAACGCAGAAATGCACGGA
>NW_016915531.1:0-1308 GCF_001483705.2 Eufriesea mexicana | reverse complement strand
GGATGGATGAGTGCATGGATGGGTGGATTTATGGATGTATGGATGTGTGAATGTATGGATGTACGTATATGAATGTACTGGTGTATGTATGGATGTATGTATTGATGTCTGTATGGATGCATGTATGGATGGATGGATGGGTGGATGGATGTATGGATGGATGGATGTATGTATCGATGGATGTATGGATGGTTGGATGTAGGAGTGGATGGATGTATGGAAGTATTGGTATATGGATGTGTGGATGTATGAATGTATGTATGGGTGGATGTATGGATGGATAGATGTATGGATCGATCGATGTATGGATGGGTGGTTGTATGGAAGGATGAATGTATGGAAGGATGGGTGTATGGATGAATGGATGTATGGATTGATGGACGTATGGATGGACGGAGGTATGGATGGAAGGATTTATGGATGTATGGGTATATGAATGTATGGATGTATTGATGTATGTATGTATGGATGAATGAATGTATGGATGTTAGGATGTATTGATGTATGCATGTATGGATGTATGCATGTTTGAATGTATGGATTTAAGAATGTATGGATGTATGGGTGTATGGACGTATGGATGTACCAATGTATGGATGTATGGATGTATGGACGGAAGGATGGATGTATTGATGTATGTATGCATGTTTGGATGGATGGATGGTTTGGTGGGTGGATGTATTGATGGAGAGATGTATGGATCGATGGACGTATGGATGGAATGATGTGTGGATGGATTTATGTATGGAAGGATGGCTGTATGGATGGATGGATGTATGGATGGTTTGAGGTATGGATGGACGGATGTTCGTATGTATGGATGTAAGGATGTATATATCTTTGCATGTATGCATGGATGGATGTATCGAAAGATGGAAGGACGAATGGATGGATTTATGGATGTATGTTTGTATGGATGCATGGATGTATGGACGGCGGGCTGTATGGATAGATGGATGAATGGACGGATTGAGGTATGGATTGACGGATTTACGTATGTATGGATGTATGTATGTATATATGAATGGATGTGTGGATGGATGGAAGTATCGATGGATGGAAGTACGGATGATAGGATTTTTGTATGTGTGGACGGATGGATTATGGATGTGTGGCTGGATGGATGGGTGGATGAAGGGATACATGAATGGAAGGACGGGTGTATCGATGGACGTATGTATGGTTGGATGTCTGTATGGATGGCTGGATGAATGGTTGGATAGGGGTATGGATGGACGGATCTAGGGAAGTATGGATGTATGGATGCATATATGTATGGATGTATGGATGGATACATGTATCGAGTGA
>NW_016915530.1:0-520 GCF_001483705.2 Eufriesea mexicana | reverse complement strand
GGCAAGTACAGCCACCTACTTGCCAGAGAATAGGTCTACTCAAAACCTATAATCCGTTATAGCTTGGTGAACAGGTCGCCTAACGCCTTCAACCAATGGCAAGTAGAGCCATCTACTTGCCTGAGAATGAGTCTAATCAGAATCTAAAAGCTGCCATAGCTCAGTGATTAGATCGCCTAACGCCTTCTATCCAATGGCAAGTACAGCCACCTACTTGCCAGAGAATAGGTCTACTCAAAACCTATAATCCGTTATAGCTTGGTGAACAGGTCGCCTAACGCCTTCAATCTAACGGCAAGTACAGCCATCTAGTTGCCGGAGAATAGATATATTCGAATTCTATAACATGATATAGCAAGGCGAATAGATCGCCTAACGCCTTCTATCCAATGGCAAGTACAGCCATCTACTTGCCTGAGAATGAGTCTAATCAGAATCTAAAAGCTGCCATAGCTCAGTGATTAGATCGCCTAACGCCTTCAATCCAATGGCAAGTACAGCCATCTACTTGCTAGAGAAT
>NW_016915529.1:0-617 GCF_001483705.2 Eufriesea mexicana | reverse complement strand
ATGATGTAATATATTCTCCCTGGCGCTTGGGAGGCCAGCAATAGTGGTCTCCGCACGCTCGGTTGAACTAGTCTACTGTTGGCTCTATTACGTTTAGTGAGGTTAGCATAGAACAGTTTAGCCTTTTGTGCTATACACTGCTATCCGCGGATATCAGCGCTCTACTGTGTTCCAATATTTTCTGCTTGCCTCTGACGAAGCCAGCAATAGTCGTCTAGGAACTTTAGGTTGATTTTGGCTACGTTTGCTTAGGTTAGGTTGGGATATCTTCGCCCCCTGTGATATTAACTGCATTGCGGTCGATCTCTGCACACAACTGCTCCCAAGTTCATTCGACTTGTCACAGTAGAGGCCAGCAATGGTGCTCTAGTCCCGTTAGGTTGGGCTAGATTACGTTTGATTAGGTTAGGTTAGGCTATCTTTGGTCAGGGCAGCTCTGGCTTTCGTACAGTGCACTGGTATTCGGCGGATTTCTGCTCTCTACTGTGCTCTAGTGCATTCCGCTTGTCTTCGTTGAGGACAGCAATATAGGCTTCAGCAAGTTAGTGTGTGTAATGTTATGTTTCGTTAGGATTGGTTAGGAGGGCTCGGTTTCAATTTCTTCGACGTTTGTGCTA
>NW_016915528.1:0-1579 GCF_001483705.2 Eufriesea mexicana | reverse complement strand
GTTCTTCGGCGAAATTCTGCGTCCTACTTCGCTCTACCGTATTGTGCTGCGCCGTAGGGAGTCTAGCAAAAGTGGCCGCGTTCCGATATTTAAGTTATTCTTCGCTTGCTTAGGCTAGATTTGCTTGTGTTAGGTTTGGAGAGGTTTGACGTTATAACCATACACTGCGATTATGTTGATTTCTGCTCTCTACATTACTCTACTATACTCTGATCGTCTCTGTGGTGGGCAGCAGTAGTGGTCCCGCCTGGTTAGGTCGAGATACGCTTCGTCAGCTTGTGTTAGGTTAGGATAGATTTGACTTTCGCTGTATGCGACGTTATTCGGTGGATTTCTATGCTCCACTCTGCTCTTGAATGTCCTGCCTTGTTCTGGGGACGTCAACAGTAGTGGTCTAGGCACGTTAGGTTTAGTTATGCTACGCTTGGCTTGGCTAGGTTTTGATATGTTTGGTCAGGATACCTTTGACTATTGAGCTACATACTGCTATTCGGTGTATTTCTGTGCTCTGCTGTGCTCTACTATACTCTGCTTGGCTATGGGGATTGCAGCAACAGCGGCGGTAGCAGGAGAGTTTTAGTTAGGTTACGCTTGGTCAGGTTAGGTTAGGTAACGTTTGCTTAGAATGGCTTCGACTCTTATGATACACACTGCTTTTCGGTGGATTTCTACGCTCCACTGTGATCTAATATTCCCCGCTTTGCGCTGGGAATGCCATAAATGGTGGCCGCGGCGCGTTATGTTTTGTTTCGTTAAGTATGGTTTGGTTAGGTTTGTTTTGTTTACATTGGGATGTCATCACTTTCGTACCATACACTGCCCTTCCATGGACCTCTGCGTCCTACTATCCTCTAATATGCCCAGCTTTGCGACGTGGAGGCCAACAACAGTGGGATAGGCACGTTAGGTTGGGATTGGTTACGCTCGGTTTGGTTAGGTTAGGTCAGGTTATGTTAGGAAACCTTCTACTTTTCCGATTTACAAACCTATGGGGCGGATTTCAGCTGTCTACTGTGCTCTAGTATGTTCTACTTGGTTTTGGGCATGCCAGCAGTAATGGTTTCGGCACGTATGTTTGAGATATACAACTTCTGTTTATGTTCCACTTGGTAAGGTTAGGACAGGATAGCTTTGACTTTTATGATACACGCCGATATTCTGTGGATCTCTGTGCTCTACAGTGCTATAGTAGATTCTGCCTGGCTCAGTCGTGGCCAGAAGTATCGGTCTCTGCACGTTAGTTTGAGTCATGTTGCGTTTGGTTACGTTACGTTTGGTTAGGTTAGGATGGGATGGCTTTGCCTTTTGAGCTATATTTGAGCTATACACGGCTATTGGGTGGATTTCTGCCCTCTACGTTGCCCTTCTCTACTCTGCTGGACTATCGGGAGGGCCGTAGTAGTAGTCGGCGCACGTTAGTTTGAGTTATATTGCGTTTGGCTACATTAGGTTATGTTGTGTTAGGTTATGGCAGCTTTGACTGTTGTGAAACACACTGCTATTCTATGGACTGCCACACTCTCCTGTGCGCTACCACATTCTGCTTGTCTATACGTACGCCAGGAATAGTGATCTCGGC
>NW_016915527.1:0-4309 GCF_001483705.2 Eufriesea mexicana | reverse complement strand
CATCCATACATACATACATACATCCTTACACTCATGCATCCATACATCTGTACACCAATACATACATCCATCCATATATCCTGTCATCCACACATACATCCACCCATACATCCATCCATCCACACACCCATACATCCATACATCCATACATCCGCCAAACCAAACATCCATCGATCCGTACATCCATACAACAATCCAACCATCCACCCATCCACCCATCCATAATACATCCACACGTATATCCATACATCCATACATACACCCATACACACATACATACATACATACATCCATACATCTACTCATACATCCATACACACATCCATACATACATCCATATATATGTCCATAGAGACATCCGTACATACATCCATACATCCACCCATTCATGCATCCATACATACGCCCATCCACCCATACATACGCCCATCCATCCATACATACATCCGTTCTTCCCCACATCCTTTCACCCACTCTCCAGTTCATCCACCCATCCATTCATCCGCCCGCTCATCCATACAGACATACATCTATCGTTCCATACATTCATCCATTCATACATCAACCCATCCATACATCCATCGATCCATACAGCCATCCATCAATACATCCATCCATCCATACATCCTGACATACACCATCCATATTTAGATAAATCCATGCATTCGTACTTGCATCCTTCGATACATGCATCCATCCATACACCCATACATATTCACAACCATACAGCCATGCGTCCGGACATCCATACATGCGTACATCATTACATCCATACATGCATACACACATACATACATAAATCAAATACATCCGTACATTCAAACATACGTACGTACATGCATCCATCCATTCATACATACATCCACACATCCATACCTCGATCGATCCATACATCCTTTCATCCATACACCCATCCACCCATCCACGCATCCCTTCATCCAAACATCGATTTTTCCATACTACCGTCCATCCACCCAGAAAATCATCCACCCACACATCCATACATCCATGCATCCGTACATCCATACATTCGTATATTCATACATTCATCCATACATACATCCATACATACACCCTTACATACTTCCATACATACACACATACATCCATACAAAAATCCAAACGTACATCCATACATACATCCACACATACATGCATACATGCACACTTACATACATCCATACATGCAACTGTTCTTCCGTCCATCCACCCATCCGTTCATCCACCCACATATCCTTATATCCATGCATCTGTTCACCCACACATGCGTTCATCAATAAATCCATACATACATAACTCAATTACATCCATACATTCAAACATCCATACATACATCCATACATACATCCATACATACATCCACAATAACACCCATACATACATGCATGCACACAACCTTACAAACACCCATACATACACCCATGCATACATCCATACATACATCCATACAAACATCCATATATATATCCATACATACATCCGTACATCCATCCATATACTCATCCATACGTCCTCGCATACATACATCCATAAATCCTACCATCCGTAGCTTCATCCATTGATACATCCATCCATCCATACATCCATACATATATACATCCATACATGCATACATAGGTACATCCGTCCATTCATACCTGAAACCATCCGTTCATTCATCCATCCATACTGCCATCCTTCTATACATCTATCCATCCATACATCCACCCTTCCATACATCCATCGATCCATACATCCTTCCATCCTTATATCCATTCACAATCCATCCATCCATCTATACATCCGTACATACATCAGTACATATATCCATACATACAACCATACATACATCCATACATGCATCCATACATGCATCCATACGAACATCCATACATACATCCATGCATACTTCCGTACAATCCTCCATAGATACATCCACGCATACAACCATAAATACATCCATAAAATCATTCGTACATACGTCCACAAAACCATACATTCATGCATACATAGACCTGTAAATAAATACATCCATCCATCCATATATCCTGCCATCCACACATACATCCCTCCATACATCCATCCATCCTTACGCCCATACATCCATACATCCATACAACCATACATATATACATGCGCACATCCATACTCCCGTACATACGTCCGTCCATACCTCAATCTATCCATACATCCATCCATCCATACAATCATTCATCCAGACATACATCCATCCATACATCCATCTTTCCATACATCCATCCATCCATACATACACCCATCCATACATCCATCTTTCCATACATCCATCCATTCATATTTCCATCGATCCATACATCGATAAATTCATACATCCATACACCCATATATCCGTACATCCATACATTCCTACATCCATACATACATACATACATACATCCTTACATCCATACATCCATACAAACATACATCCATACATCCATACATACATACATCCATACATCCGTACATACATACATCCATACAAGCATCCATACATACATCCATGCATACATCCATACAGCCATACAGCCAACCATCGATACAACCATTCATCCATTCATACATCCATCCATACATACATACATACACCCATACATACATCCATCCATAGATTAATACATACACCCTCACATACATCCATACATACATCCATACAACAAACCATCCAACAACCGTCCATACATCCATAAATACATCAATACATGTATCCATACATACACAGATACATTCGCCCATACATACATCCATACACACATCCCTCCATTAAGCCATCCTTCCATACATCCATACATCCATACATCCAGACATCCAGACATACATCGATACATACATCCATGCGTTCATCCATACATACATCCATACATCCACACTTCCATGTATCCATAAATCCATCAATCCGTACTTCCATCCATCCATCCATCCATTCATCCACCCACATATCCATACGTTCATACATCCACGCACCCATATATCTATCCGCCCAAACATACATCCATCCATATATCCAACCATCCATACATAAATCCATCCATAAATACATCCATCCAAACATCCATACTTATATACATACATACATCCATACATCCGTATCATCCATACATTCGCACATCCATACATACGTCTATCCATACATCAGACCAACCATACATCCATACATACATCAATACATGCATCCATACGACCATCCACACATACATACATCCATACATACATCCATACATCCACACAACCATATATCCATAAATCCACCAAACCGTATTTCCATCCATCGATATATCCATACGTCCACACATCCGCACATCTATACATTCCTACATCAATACATCCACACACCCATACATGCATACATCCATCCATCCATCCATCCATACGCCCATCCATCCATCCATGCATCCGTTCACACAACCATCTATCCGTGCATCCATACCTCCACAAATCCATACATCCATAAATCCTGCCATCCGTACCTCCAACCGCCGATGCATCCATCCATCCATACATCCATACATACATCCATACATACATCTTTAACTACATCCACGCATACATTCATACATGTATCCATACATCCATCCATACAGCCATACAACCGTCCATCCTACCATGTATCCCTTGATCCACCCATCCATCCATTCACACTTCCTTCCATCCACCCATCCATTCACCCGCCCACACATCCTTACGTCCATACGTCCACGCACCCATACATCTATCCACCCAAAGATAGATCCATCCATGTATCCATCCATCCATACATAAGTCCATCCATAGATACATCCATCCAAACATCCACTCATACATCCATACATCCATACCTTCACTCAACCATCCATAAATGCATCCACCAGTACATACGTCCATCCATACATCCATCCATCCATACATCCATACATACATCTATACATGCATATATACGTTCATCCATGCATACATACATACATACATACGTTCATACATCCACAGACCATATATCTATAGATCCACCAATCCGTACTTCAATCCATCGATACAGCCATACATACATCTATACATGCATCCATACGTTCATCCATACACTCATACATCCATACATACATCCATACATCCACACATCCATATATCTATAAGACATCAATCCGTACTTCCATCCATCCATACGCCCATCCATCCGTACGTCCACCCGTCCATACATCCATCGATCCATACAGCCATACATACATACATCCGCACAACCATACATACATCCATGCATACATCCGCACATACGTCCATGCGTACATCCATGCATACGTCCATAAATACATTAACATAAACATCCATACATACATCCATA
>NW_016915526.1:0-647 GCF_001483705.2 Eufriesea mexicana | reverse complement strand
ATTGCTGGCCACCGCAGAGCCAAGCAGGACATACGTATGGACAGTAGGACGCAGAAATACATATAACAGCAGCATAAACCAGAAAAGTAGATGGTACACAAGCCTAACCCAAGCCAACGGAAAGTAACAGAACGTAACATGACGTAACATAAGGTGTCGAGACCACAATTGCTGGCCTTCCTTAGCTGAAGATATTAGAGCACTGTGGGACACCGAAGTCCACCTCATAGCAGACTGTTACATTAAAGTCAGAGCTGTCCTCTCCTAACTTAACCAGACGTAACATAACCGAACGAAACATAACATAACCAAACGTGCCACGACCACCATTGCTGTCCTCTCCAGAGCCAAGCAGAAGACACCAGTATAGAGTAGAACGCGGAAATCCAAAGAATGGCAATGTACATCATAAAAGGCAATGCTACCCATACCGAACCGAAGCCAACAGGACATAGCCAAACATAGCCTAGATCAACACAACATGGCCAGACCGCTATTGCTGCCCTCCACAAGGCCAGGCGGTGCAAGCTAGAGCGCAGTAGAACGCAGTCGTCCACCGAACTTCACCGCACAAAACAAAAGATGAAGCCACCCTTACCAAATGTAGCCTAGCCCATCCTAACCGAATGTAGCCTGGCACAACGTAG
>NW_016915525.1:0-228 GCF_001483705.2 Eufriesea mexicana | reverse complement strand
GACGGACATGCGCCACGACCGGACGTACGGACGGACGCGACGCGACAGCCGACGTTACAGACCGGTCGGCGGCCGATGTGGCGATTCTCGCTTCGGTGGTGAGTAAGATATATGTACATTGTACAACATGGCGACGCGTTTTCGCTGTGTTTTATACATGGCGAGGACGTGCTAAATACCGGCCCAGACCAACGGGGCCGGTATGCCTTTTATTCGTTATGAAATTTA
>NW_016915524.1:0-1790 GCF_001483705.2 Eufriesea mexicana | reverse complement strand
TGAAAAGTCCAATGCTATTTACATTTTCGACTAATCTTGAGGTTAGCAGTCTTTTCTGCGTAAGCAACGATTATTGGTTTGCTATAGCCACATCATTGCAATAGAATCTGACTGAAAAGCTCTATTTTATTGGAAATTTCGACTAATATCGTGGTTAGCAAGATATTCTACATAAATAAGGAGGAAACATCCTATCGGTTTGTTATAGCCATTGCATTGCAATTGAATCTGACTGAAAAGTCCAATTTTATAGACATTTTCGACTAACATCGCGTTGAGCAGGCGTATCTGTAGAAATACGAAGGAAAGATTCTATTGACATAGTGTAGCCCTTGCATTGCTGTAGAATCTGGCCGTAAAGCTCATTATCGACTAATATAGTGGTGCGCAAACTTTTTCGGCATAAATACGGGGAAAGGATTCTATTGGCTTGATATAGCCGTAGCAATGCAATAGAATCTGACTGAAAAGATCAATTGTATTGACTTTTTCCAGTAATGTCGAGGTGAGCAAGCTTTTATGCATAAATCAGGCGGAGAGATCCCATTGGTTTGCTATGGCCATTGTATTGCAACGTAATCTTTCAGAAAATATCTATTCTATCGACATTTTCGTCAAATATCTTGTTGAGGAAACTTTTCTGCACAAATAAGGAGGGAAGATTCCATTGGTTTTGCTGTAGCCATTGCATTGCATTCGATACTGCCCGGAGAACTCAATTTTATTGACATTTTCATCTAATTTTGCGGTGAGCAAAACTTTCTGCGTAAGTAATGTGGAAAGATACTTGTGCTTTGCTATAGCCATTGCATGGCAATAGAATCTGCGTGAAAAGTCCAATTCTATTGACATTTTCGACTAATATTGAGGTGAGCAGTCTTTTCTGCGTAAGCAACGAGGTAAGGTTCTACTGGTTTGCTATAGCCACAATATTGCAATAGAGTCTGTCTGAAAAGTTCTATTTTATTGCCAATTTCGACTAATATCATGATGACCAAGATATTCTTCATAAATAAGGAGGAAAGATCCTATTGGTTTGTTATAGACATTGCATTGCAGTAGAATCTTCTGCATTGCAATAGAATCTGCCTGAAAAGTCCAATTCTATTGACATTTTCGACTAATATTGGGGTGAGCAGTCTTTTCTGCGTAAACAACATGGTAAGGTCCTAATTGTTTGCTATAGCCACAATATTGCGATAGAGTCAGGCTGAAAAGCTCTATTTTATTGCCAATTTCGTCTAATATCATGATGATCAAGATATTCTACATAAATAAGGAGGAAAGATCCTATTGGTCTGTTATAGACATTGCATTGCAATAGAATCTGCCTGAAAAGGTCAAATCTATTGACATTTTCGACAATCATCTTGTTGATGAACGTTTTCTGCAGAAATAAGGGCGGAAGGTTCCATTGGTTTGCTGTAGACATTGCATTGCATTTGATACTGCCCGGTTACTGCCCGGAAAACTCAATCTTATTGACATCTACGTCTAATATTGCGGTGAGCAAACCTTTCTGCGTAAATAAGGTGGAAAGATTCAATTGGTTTGCTATACCCGTTGCATTGCAGTAGAATCTGCCTGAAAAGTTCAATTCTATTGACATTTTCGACAAATATTCAGGTGAGCAGATGAATCTGAATAAATACGAAGGATAGATTCCAATAGTTAGCTGTAGCCCTTGCATTGCTGTAGAATCTGACCGGGAAGCTTATCATCGACAAATATGGTGGTGCGCAAGCTTTTCGGCACAAATAAGGAGGAAGTATTCTACTAGCTTGCTATAG
>NW_016915523.1:289-517 GCF_001483705.2 Eufriesea mexicana | reverse complement strand
TGGAAAATTCATTTTTATTGACATTTTCGACTAATATCGTGGTGAACTAACTTTCTAGCATGAACAAGCGAGAAATATACTATTGGTGTGCAATATCCATGGTAATGCTATAGAATTTGGCTGGAAAATTCAATTTTATTGACATTATCGACTACTATCGTGGTGACCTAGCTTTCTTGCGTATAGAAGGAAGAAAGGTTATGCTGGTGTACTATAGTCACTGCAATC
>NW_016915523.1:0-222 GCF_001483705.2 Eufriesea mexicana | reverse complement strand
ACCTAACTTTCTTACACAAATAAGGAGGAAATATTCTATTGGCGTGAAATGGCCATTGCAATGCTATAGAATCTGCATGGAAAATACAATTTTATTGGCATTTTCGACAAATATCGAGGCGAACTAACTTTCTTGCATAAATAAGGATGAAATATTCAGTTGGCGCGCTATATCCATTGTAATGCTAAAGAATCTGGATGGAAAACACGATTTCATGGACAT
>NW_016915522.1:0-1953 GCF_001483705.2 Eufriesea mexicana | reverse complement strand
CTCAACGTTTGTGTAGGTCAGGTTAGGCCTGGCCAGGCTAGGGTATCTTTCACTTTTGTGCTTAGCACTACAAGGCGGTTGACATCTGCGCGTTACTGTGCTCCAGTATATTCTGCTTGGTTTTTTGAAGACCAGAAATAGAGGTCGCAGTGCTTTATGTTCGGATATGCTACGTTTGTTTGTGTTACGATTATTAATGTTAGGATTGGATTGGCCTTGACCTTGTGCTATGCAGTGCAATGCGGCGGCTTTCTGCGCTCTACTGTGCTCTAGTATATTCTGCTTGGCGCTGCGTAGCCCAGCGAAAGCGGTCTCATCGTGTTATGTTGGCTTATGTTACGTACAGAAACGTTACGTTTGGCTAGGTTAGGATACACTACATTGACTTTTGTGCCGTATACTGCTATTCGTTGGATGCCTGCGCTCTAATGCGCTATAATATGTTTTGATTGGCAGCACGGAGTCCATCAATGGCGGTCGCATCACGTTATGATGAGTTAGACTACGTTCGGTTAGGTTAGGTTGGGTGATGTTAGGTTAGGGTATCCTTAACGTCTACGCCATACACTGCAATGCGGTGAATTTCTGCTTTCTGCAGTACTCCAATATGGTCCGCCTGGCCCTCGGAAGGCCAGCAATATTTGTCCATCACGTTATGATGAGCTACACTACGTTTAGGTAAGTTAGGATATGACACATTCGGAGAGGTTACCTTCCACTTTTGCGCTTTGCACGGTAATACGGTGGATTTCTGCTTTCTACTGAGCTCTAGTATATTTCGCTTGGACCTGGAAACGCCAGAAATAGTGGTCGCCTGACCTAACGTTGAGTTAGGTTACGATTGCTTATGTTACGATTGGCTATGTTCGGATAGGATAGATGTGACTTTTGTGCTATGCTCTGCAACGCGGTGTCTTTCTGCGCTCTACCGTACTCTGGTATATTCTGCATGGCTTTGGGGTGGCAAGGAATAATGGTTTCGTTGCCCTATGTTATGTTACACTACGTTTGGATTGGTTAGGTTAGGTCAACTTAAGCCAGGATGTGTTCTACTTATGTGCTATACACTGCAATGTCGTGGTTCTATGCGCTCTACTGTGCTCTAGTATTTTCTGCTTGGCACAAGGGTGGCAAGAAATAGCGGTATCAGCACGTTAGCTTGAGTTACGATACATCTGGTTGTGCTACGATTCGTGAGGTTCTTACGGGGTAGTTTAGACTTTTAAGCCATATACTGCTATTCACTGGATTTCTGCCATCTACTGTGCTCTAGTATCATCTGCTTGGCTCCGTGGTGGCAAGGAATAATGGTCTCGTCACGCTATATTATGTATCACTACGTTTGGATTGGCTAGGTTAGGTCAGCTTTGGTCAGAATGTGTTTGACTTTTGTGCTATACACTGCTACGCAGTGGGTCTAGGCGCTCTACTGTGCTCTAATACCTTCTGCTTGTTACCAGCGTGGAAAGAAGTAGCGGTCTCGTTACGTTAGGTCCAGCTGCGATACGTCTGCTTATGCCACGTTTGGTGAGTTTCGGACAGGGTAGTTTACACGTTTGTGTCATACACTGCTATTCGGTGGATTTCCGCCCTCCACTGTGCTATAATATGTTCTGCTTTGCACTGTGGTGTCCAGAAACGGTGGTCTCGGCACGTCAGTCTGAGTAAGGTTACGTCTCGTCAGGTTAGGTTGGGATGATCTGGTTATGATTTATGATTTCCCTTTTTGTGCTTTACACTGCTTTTCGTTTGTTTTATGCACTCTGCGTTGCTCTACCACATTCTTCCCGTCTCTGGCGTGGAGGAGAATAGCGGTCGTCGCTCGTTACTTTGAGTTAGGTTATGTTTGGATAGGTTAGGTTATGCTATGTTTGGCAAGTGTGGCTTTGTCTTTCGTGCTATAGACTGATATTCGGTGGATTCCTGTGATCTACCGTGCACTGCTATATTCTG
>NW_016915521.1:0-1567 GCF_001483705.2 Eufriesea mexicana | reverse complement strand
GCTACAGCTCGCCAATGGAATTTTTACTCCTTATTTATGCAGGAGGGTTAGCTCACCACGACAATAGACGAAAATTTGGATAAAAATGAATCTTGCAGCCTGATTCTATAGCATTGCAAAGGCTATAGAATGCCAATAGAAGCTTTCCTCCTTATTTAAGTAAGAAAGCTAGCCCACAACGACCTTAGACGACATTGTCGATACAATATAATTTTCCATGCAGATTCTATAGCATTGCAATGGCTATAGCACGCCTATTGAATCCTCCCTAATTGTTCATGTAAGAAAGTAGCTCAGAACGATATTAGCCGAAAATGTTAATAAAATTTTATTTTCCAGCAAGATTCTTTTGCATTACAGTGGCTATCGCACGCCAGTAGAATCTATCCTCCTTATTTATGCAAGGAGGTTAGATCACCACGATATTAGCCGAAAATGTCAATGAAATAGAATTTTCCAGCCGGAACATATAGCATTGCATGGCAATAGCGCAACAATAGAATTCTTCCTCCTTGTTTATGCAAGAAAGTTATCTCACCACGATAGTAGAAGAAAATGTTAATTAAATTTGATTTTCCAGCCAAATACTTTAGCATCGCAATGGCTATAGCATGCCAAAAGAATTTTTCCTCCTTATTTAGGCAAGAAAGTTGGCTCACCCCGATATTAGTCGAAAATGTTAATAAAATTATATATTCCAGCCAGATACTATAGCACTGCAATGGCTATAGCAAGCCAATGGAATTTTTCCTCCGTATTTATGCAGGTAAGTTAGCTCACCACGATATTATTCGAAAATGTCAATAAAATTGAATCTTCCTGAAAGATTCTATAGCTTTGCAATGGCTACAGCACGCTAATAGAATCTTTCCACCTTATTTATGCAAGAAAGTTTTCTCACACCGATATTATACGAAAATGTCAATAAAACTGAATCTTCCAGCCAGATTGTATACCATTGCAATGGCTATACCCACGCCAATAGAATCCTTCCTTCTTATTTATGCAAGAAAGTCAGCTCACCACGATAATAGCCGAAAATATTAAAAAAATTGCATTTTCCAACCAGATTCTATAGCACTGCAATGGCTATAGCACGCCTATAGAAGCCTTCCTACTTATTTATACAAGAAAGCTAGCTCACCACGATAAATGTCGAAAATGATAATAAAATTATATTTTCCAGCCAGATTCTATAGCACTACCAACGCTACAGCTCGCCAATGGAATTTTTACCCCTTATTTATGCAGGAGGATTAGCTCACCACGACACTAGACGAAAATGTGGATAAAAATGAATCTTGCAGCCTGATTCTATAGCATTGCAATGGCTATAGCACGCCAATAGGATCTTTCCTGCTTATTTATGCAAGAAAGTAGCTCAGTACGATATTTGCCGGAGATGTCAAAAAAATTTAATTTTCCAGCCAGATTCTATAGCACTGCAACGGGTATAGCACGCAAACAGTATCTTTCCTCCTTATTTATGCAAAAAAGTTATCCTACCACGATATTAGAAGAGAATGTTAATAAAATTGGATTTTCCATCGAGATTATATATCATTGA
>NW_016915520.1:0-997 GCF_001483705.2 Eufriesea mexicana | reverse complement strand
ACAACCGAATGTAACCTAACATGACTTATCCTGCGCGACCATAATAGCTGGCCTCCCCAGAGCAGATCAGAGTACAGCAGTGGACGGTAGAATGCAGAAAGCCACCAAATAGCAATGTATAGCACAAAAGTCATAGATATCATAGCCTAGGAAGTCCTAATCTAGAGCACCAAACGTAGCCTAACTGAACATAGCGTGCCGATACCACTATTGCTGGCTTTCCAGGTCAAGGCTGATCATAGAAGAGCACAGCAGAGTGCAGATATCCACCGAGTAGCAGTGTGCAGGACAAACGTCAAAGCAATCCTCTCCGAGCATAACCAGTTTTGACAGGCACAAACGTAATATAAGTCACCGTAACGTGTCGCGATCGCTATTGCTGGCCTCCCCAGAGCAAAGCAGTACATATTAGAGTGCGTAGATCGCAGAAATCCATAGAACCGCTGTGTATGGCAGAAAAGTCATAACTATACATACCTAGCTCAGACCAACATAACCTAACCAAGTAATGCCTAACTCAACGTGTCTTGACAAGACCACTATTACTGGAAGGCCAGGGCCAAGCAGAATATGTCATAGCATAGTAGAGCGCAGAAATCTCCCGAATAACGGTTTATGCCACGAAAGTCAAATCTATTCAGACCTAACCCAGACGAACGTCACCCAATCAATCGCAGCCTGACCCAACCTAACTTGCGGAGAGCACTATATCTGTCTTGCCGAGAGTTGATCAGCGTATAGCATAGCAGTGTAGAGCGTAGAAATCGTCCGAAGTGCACTGCATAGCACAAAAGTCAACTTCATCCTATCGTAACGTATCCAAACGTAATAAAACCAAACGTAACCAAACCTAACGTATCGCGCCGAGGACACTATTGCGGGCATACACAGAGACAAGCAGAATATGCTAGAGCACAGCAGAGCGCAGGAAGAAACAAAATTGCTGTGTACAGCACAAATGTCGGAAACATCGTAACATTGCCAAACCTGACCCAAC
>NW_016915519.1:0-1826 GCF_001483705.2 Eufriesea mexicana | reverse complement strand
GATGTATGGATGTGTGGATGGATGTATGTATGTATGTATGTATGTATGGATGTATGAATGTTGTGATGTATTTGAATTATGTATGTATGTATGTATGCCTGTTTGGATCTACGGATGTACTCATGTATGGATGTAAGGATGCATGGACGAATGGATGTGTGGGTGCTTGAATGGATGGGTGGATGTACGGTAGAACGGATGTATGTATGGATGTTTGCATGGATGTATGTATGGATGTATGCATGTATGTATGTATGGATGTATGTATGGATGTGTGCATGAATGTATGTATGGATGTTTGTATGGTTGTATTTATGGATGTATGTAGGATTGTATGTATGGACGAATGTATGCGTGTATGTATGGAACTGTGTGCTGATGTGTGTATGGATGCATGGATGGATGGACGGATGGGTGTATGGATGGGTGGATGTATGGATGGATAGGTCTATGGATGGATGGACGTACGAATGTTTTGATGTGTGTATGTATGTATGTTCTAATGTATGGGTGTATTTGAGTTATGTTTGTATGGATGTTTGCATTTATCGATGTATGGATGTACGAAGGTATGGTTTTACGGATGCATGGATGAATGGATGTGTGGGTGTATGAACGGATGTATGGATGGACAGAAGAACGGGCGTATGTATGGATGTTTGTATGGCTCAATGTACGGATGTATGCATGTATGTATGTATGGATGTTTCTATGGATGAATGTATGGATGTATGCATGGATGTATGTATGGATGTTTGTATGGTTGTAAGTATGGGTGTATGTAAGGATGT
Organism: Eufriesea mexicana; assembly: GCF_001483705.2. Lineage (NCBI taxonomy): Eukaryota > Metazoa > Arthropoda > Insecta > Hymenoptera > Apidae > Eufriesea > Eufriesea mexicana. Next base: position 1,035 of record NW_016915519.1, on the reverse strand, counting down.
ATGTATTGATATATGTATGGATGCATGGCGGGATGGATGGATTGGTGGATGGATGTATGGATGGAAGGATGTATGGATCGATTGATGTATGGTTGGGTGGATGTTTGGATCGATGGATGTATGGATGTATGTATGTACGTATGGATGTATGTATGGATGGATGGCCGTATGGAAGGCTGGAAGTGTGGATGAATTGAGGTACTGATGGACGAAAGAACGGACTTATGGATGTATGGTTTTATATCTGTATGGATGTATAGATGGATGGATGTATCGAATGATGGAAGTACGAATGGACGGGCTTATGTGTCTATGGATGTGTGGATATATGGATGTATACATGGATGGGTGTATGCATGGATACATTTATGGATCGATTAATGTATGAAAGGGAGGATGTATGCATGAGTGGGTGTACGACAGGATGTATGTATGGATGTATGGCTGTATGGTTGGACGGATTTATGGATGTATGGATGTGTGGAAGTATGGATGTACGGATGTATGGTTGTATGGATGTATATATTTATGGATGTATGTATGGATAGAGATGTGTGGATCGATCTATGTATGGTTCGGTGTATGTATGTATGTATGTATGTATGTATGTATGATTCTTTGAATGTATGGATGCATTTGAGTTATGCATCTATGGACGTATGCATGTATGGATGCACGCATGTACGCATGTATGGATGTACGGATGCATGGATGTAAGGATGTGTGGATGGAAGAATGGATGGGTGGATGGACGGAAGAACGGATGTATGTATGGATGTTTGTATGGATGAATGTAAGTATGTATGCATGGATGTATGTATGGATGTTAGTGTGGATGTATGTATGGATGGATGAGTGCACGGGTGGATGGATTTATGGATGTATGGGTGTGTGGATGTTTGGATGTATGGATGGGTGGATGTATGTATATATGTATGTACGTATGAATGGATGGATGTTTGAATGTTTGGCTGTATTTGAGTTATGTATGTATGTATGTATGTATGTATGTATGTATGGATATACGGATGTACG
>NW_016915518.1:0-1914 GCF_001483705.2 Eufriesea mexicana | reverse complement strand
CACATTAGTCGAAAATGCCAATAAAATTGATATTTCCAACCAGATTATACTGCATTCCAATGGCTATAGCACTCCAGAAGGATCTTTCCTCCTTACTTAGGGAAGGAAGCATGCTCACCACGATATAAGTCGAAAATGACAATAAAATTGATCTTTCCAGGCAGATTCTACAGCATTGCTGTGGTAACAGCTTGCCAATATAATCTTTCCTCCTAGTTTATGAGAGGAATGTAGCGCACTACAATATTATTCGAAAATGTGGATAAAATTGAATTTTCCGTCCAGATTCTATAGCATTGCAATGGTTACAGCGTGCCAATATAATTCTTCCTCCTTGTTTATGCAAGAAAGTTAGCTCACCGCGATATTAGTCGAAAATGTCAATAAAATTGAATATTCCAGCCGGATTCTGCAGCATTGCAATGGTTATAGCTCGCCTATCGAATCTTTCTTCCATGTTTATGGAGGAAAGTTATATCACCAAGATATAAGTCGAAAATGTCAATAAAATTGTATTTTCCAGCAAGATTCTCTAGCGCTGCAATGCCTATTGCGTGCCAACAGAATCTTTCCTCCTGATTTACGGAAGAAAGTTAGCTCACCATCATATTAGTCGCAAATGTCAATAAAATTGATTTTTCCAGCCATATTCTTTGGCATTGCAATGCCTATAGCACGCCAAAAGTATCTATCCGCCTTATTTATGCAGGAAAGATTGTTCACCACGATATTAGCTGGTAATGTCGATAAAATCGAAACTGCCAGGCACATTCCATATCATTGCAATGGATATAGCACGCCAATAGGATCTTCCCTCCATACTTATGCAAGGAAGCTAGCTCACCATGATATAAGTCGAAAATGGCAATAAAATTGAACTTTCCAGCCAGATTCTACAGCGTTGCAGTGGTAACAGCTTGCCAATTTAATCTTTCCTCCTTGTTTATGCAGGAAAGCTAGCTTACCACGATATTATTCGAAAATGTGAATAAAATTGAATTTTCGGGCTAATTTTCCGGCCAGATTCTATAGCATTGCAATGGTTACAGCTTGCCAATATAATCTTTGCTCCTTGTTTATGCAAGAAAGTTAGCTCACCGCGATGTTAGTCGAAAATGTCAATAAAATTGATTTTTCCAACCAGATTCTTTGGCATTGCAATGGCAATAGCACGCCAATAGAATCTTTCCGTCTTATTTACGCAGCAAAGGTAGCTAACCACGATATTAGTCGAAAATGCCAATAAAATTGAATGTGTCAGGCACATTCCAAATCATTGCAATGGTTACAGCACGCCAAAAGGATCTTCCCTCCTTATTTATGCAAGAAAGGTAGCGCACTACAATATTATTCGAAAATGTGAATAAAGTTGAATTTTCCGGCAAGATTCTATAGCATTGCAATGGTTATAGCTTGCCAATATAATCTTTCCTCCTTGTTTATGGAAGGAAGTAAGCTCACAACGATATTAGTCCATAATGAAAATAAAATTGAATTTTCCATCCGGATTCTATAGCATTGCAATGGCAACAGCACGCCAATAGAATCTTTCCTCCTTGTTTATGCAAGAAAGTTACGTCACCACGATATTAGTCGAAAATGTCAATAAAATTGAACTTTTCAGCCAGATTCTATAGCATTGCAATTGTTACAGCTTGCCAATATAATCCTTCCTCCATGTTTATGCAAGAAAGTTGGCTCAACACATTAGTCGAAAATGTCACTAAAATTGATCTTTCCAACCAGATTCTTCTGCATTGCAATAGCTATAGCACTCCAGAAGGATCTTTCCTCCTTACTTAGGGAAGGAAGCTATCTCACCACGATATTAGCAGAAAATGACTATAGAAATGAATTTTCCAGCAAGATTCAATAGCATTGCAATGCCTATAGCATGACAACAGAATCTTTCCT
>NW_016915517.1:0-732 GCF_001483705.2 Eufriesea mexicana | reverse complement strand
AACCTGACCTAACCTAACCTAGCCAAACGTAGCGTATCTCATCGGAGCGCGCCGCAGCCACTGTTGCCGGAATTCACAGAGCGAAGCAGAATTCAGTAGAGCACAGCAGATTGCAGGAACCAGCTGAACAATTGTGTATTGCAACAAAGTCGAAGCCACCCAAGCAAAACATAACCTAACATAACATAATCAAGCGTAGCCTAACTCAACATTGCGTGCCGCGGTTGTTGCTGGCCTCGCCAGGGCCATGCAGAATATAGTCGGTCAGCGTCGAGTGCAGAAATCCTCCGAATAGCATGCAGAGTACAGCACGAAGGACACGGATAATCTGGCCGAGCATGGCATAACCTAACCAAACCAAACGTAACACAACTCAACCTGACGAGACGAGACCACCATTGCCGGCTTCGCCTTAGCCAAGCGGCATGTACCACAGCACCGTAGAGCGCAGAAATCCAGCGCACTGCAGTGAGAAGCACGAAAGCCGTTGATAGCCTAGAATGACATGTCCCAACCTAACCAGACCAAACGTAGCATACGACAAAATAATGTGCCGCGACCTCTGCTCCTGGCCTCCCCATTGCCTAGCATAGTATGTTACAGCATAGTGGAGCACAGAAATCCACCGAATAATAGTGTATTGCACGATAGCCGAACTATCCATACCAAATTTGCCATCACCTAACCCAACAGAACGTAACCTAACTCAAACTAACGTGCCGCGAACGATAT
>NW_016915516.1:0-1086 GCF_001483705.2 Eufriesea mexicana | reverse complement strand
ACAATGGATATAGCACGCCAGTAGAATCTTTCCCCCTTATGTATGCAAGAAAGTTATGTCGGCCCGATATTATTCGAAAAGGTCAATAACATTGAATTTTCTAGCCAGATTCTATAGCATTGCTATGGCTATAGCACGTCAGTAGAATCTTTCCTCTTTATATACCCAACATAGCTAAGTCACCGCGATATCAGTCGAAAATGGCAATAAAATTGAATTTTCCAGCCAGACTCTATAGCATTGCAATGGCTATAGTCCGCCAATAGAGCCTTTCCTCCTTATTTATGCATGAAAGTTATCTCACCACGATATTAGTCGAAAATGTCAATAGAATTGTATTTTCCAGACAGATTCTATGGCATTGCAATGGCTACAGCACGCCAGTAGAGTCTTTCCTCCTAATATATGCAAGAAAGATAGGTCACCACGATATTAGTCGAAAATGTCAATAAAGCTGAATTTTCCAGCCAGATTCCATAGCATTGCAATGGCTATAACACGCCAATAGAATCTTCCCCCCTTATTTATGCAAGAAAGTTAAGTCACCACGATATTAGCCGAAAACGTCAATAAAATTGAATTTTTCTGACAGATTCTGTAGCATCGCAATGACTATAGCACGCCAATAGGATATTTCTTCCTTATTTATGCAAGAAAGTTAGCTCACCACGATATTAGTCGAAAATGTCAATAAAATCGAATTTTGCACGCAGATTATATAGAATTGCAATGGCTATAGCATGCCTATAGTAGCTTTCCTCCTTATCTGCACAAGTGGGCTTGCTCACCACGATATTAGTCGAAAATTTCAATAAAAATCAATTTTCCAGACAGATTCTATAGCATTACAGTGGATATAGCACGCCAGTAGAATCTTTCCCTCTTATGTATGCAAGAAAGTTATGTCGCCACGGTATTATTCGAAAAGGTCCATAAAATTCAATTTTCCAGCCAGATTCTATAGCATTTCAATGGTTATAGCACGCCAGTAGAATCTTTCCTCCTGATATATGCAAGAAAGAGAGGTCACCACGATATTAGTCGAAAATGTCAATAAAATTGTATTTTCCAGCCAGATTTTATAGC
>NW_016915515.1:0-895 GCF_001483705.2 Eufriesea mexicana | reverse complement strand
TGCAACGTACAGCACAAAAGTCAAACATATCCTGAACTAACTTGGCCCAACCAACCCTATCCATACGTAGTGTAGCTAAACATAACGTGACGAAACCAGCATTGCTGGCCGCACAGAGGCAAGCGGAGAGAATTAGAGCACATTAGAGCGCACAAGTGAATAGCCGTGAAGAGCACAAAAGTCAAAGTAGCCTATCCTAACCTAGCCAAACGTTACATATCTAAACGTAACATAAATCAAACTTACATGACGAAACCACTAGTGCAGGCATCCACAGAGACAAGCAGAATGTACCGCAAAGCGCAGGAATCCACCGCAATGCAGTTAATAGCACAAAAGCCGCAGGTATCCTGGCATAACCTGACCTAGCATAACCTAACCAATCGTAGCATACTTCAGCATAACGTCCAGCGACCACAGCCCGTTGCCTGCCCGTACCAAAACAGAATATATTAGAGCGAAGTGGATCACCGGAATACACCGATGAACGGTGTACAGCACGAGACTCAAAGTTGTCCCAACAATACTTAACATAACCTGACCTAACGAAACGTAACCTAGCTCAACCTAACGTGTTGCAGTCGCTATTGCTCGCCTTCCCATGATCTAGCAGCGCGTAATAGAGCAATATAGAGCGCAGAAATCCACTTAATAGGAGTATACGTTACGAAGGTCGAGGATAACCTAACATAACATGGCCTAACCTAACTTAACCAGACGTAGCATAACTGAACATAAAGCCGCGGCCACTGCTGCTGGCTTTCAGAGAGCCAAGCAGAATATAGTAAAGCAATGTCGAGCGTAGAAATCAATCGATTAGTAGTGTATAGCAGAAAAGTCGTAGAAATGCTAACGAAGCCTTTGTATCCTACCGTAACGAAACGTAACGTAGCAC
>NW_016915514.1:0-486 GCF_001483705.2 Eufriesea mexicana | reverse complement strand
TAGGCGATCTATTCACCAAGCTATAACAGACCATAGATTTTCAATAGACCTCTTCTCTGGCAAAAAGATGCCTGTACTTACCATTGGATTGAAGGCGTTAGGCGATCCATTCAGCATGTTATAGCAGATTATTGATTTTGAATAGACCAATTCTCTGGCAAGTAGATGGATGTACTTTTCAATGGATTGAAGGCGTTAGGCGACCTATTCACCAAGCTACAACAGATTATAGATTTTGAATAGACCTTGTCTCAGGCAAGTAGATAGCGGTACATGCCATTGGATTAAAAGCGTTGGGCGACCTATTCACCAAGCTATAAGAGATTAAAGATTTTGAATAGACCTATTCTCTTGGCAAGCAGATGGCTGTACTTGCCATTGGATTGAAGGAGTTGGGCAAACTATACACCATGCTATGACACAATATAGATTTTGGATAGACCTATGCTCTGGCAAGTAGGTGGCAGTACTTGCCATTGGATTCAA
>NW_016915513.1:0-715 GCF_001483705.2 Eufriesea mexicana | reverse complement strand
CGGCACGTTATGTTGCGTAACGCTACGTTTGATTATATTATGTTAGGATAAGTTTGGTTTGGAATGCTTCGACTTTCGAGCTGTACACTATTATCTGGTGGGTTCCTGTGACCTACTGTGCTCTACTATAACCTGCTTGCCTCCGGGGATGCCAGCAGCAGTGTTCGCTGCAGGCTCTGATGTGTTACGCTACGTTCGGCTTTGTTAGGTTAGGCCATGTTATGTCAGGTTATATACGACTTCTATTATATTCCCTGTTGACGGCGGATTTTTGCTCTGTACTGTGCTCTGGTGCATTCCTCTTGCCTTCGTCGCCGCGAGCAATGGTTGTCTCGTCTAGTTAGGCTGATTTATGTTACGTTTGGGCATATCACGTTATATGTTACTATATGCTACATTGACTTTTGCGCTTTACAATGCTATTCGGCGGATTTATGTGATCTATTGTGCTCTACTACATTCTGCTTTCCTCCGGGGAGGCCACGGGCCGTGGTGGCGGAACGTCATCTTGGGTTACGCTGCGTTTGGTAGGTTAGATTTGGTCGTGTTACGCTTGGATGTCAACGGCTTTTGTGCTGTTCACTGCATTGCGGTGGACTTCTGAACTCTACTGTACTCTAGTATATTCTGCTCGCCTCTGGAGATGCCAGACGTACTGGCCTCGACACGTTAGGATATATTTAGGTACGCCTGCATATGTCACGTTTGGTCAGGT
>NW_016915512.1:779-1002 GCF_001483705.2 Eufriesea mexicana | reverse complement strand
GCCTCCCTATAGGCAAGCAGAAAATATTAGAATACGAGAGGGCACAGAAATCGGCGGATAGCAATTTATAGCACAAAAGTCAAGGTTGCCATATCCCAACTAAGCCAAATCAAACCTAACCGAACGAAACCTACCTCAAACGAACGTTCCACGAAAACTATTGCTCTCCGCCCAAGATTCAAGCAGACGCTTGTAGAGCAATGCAGTGCACAGGTATCGACCG
>NW_016915512.1:0-622 GCF_001483705.2 Eufriesea mexicana | reverse complement strand
ATGACAGAGTACAGCACAAAAGTCAAAGCTATCCTATCCTAACCTAACCAAACGTAACGTAACGAAACGCAACGTAAGTCCTCCTAACGTTCCGAGACATCTATAGCTGCTCTCCTCAACGGCAAGCAGAACATATCAGAGGAGAGCAGAGTGCAGTCATAGAATCGCAGTGCATGGCACAGTACTTGAAACTACCATATCCTAACATAGCCAAAGGTAACGTAAGCGAAGGTAGCGTAACTCAACCTAACGGGCTGAGGCTACTATTGCTTGCCTCCCCAGAGACGAGCATGGTAAAGTAGAGCAATACAGAGCGTAGAAATCCGCCGAACAGCGGTGTATAGCAGAGAAGTCAAAGCCACCCAAACCAAACTTATCCTAACCAAAGATAACCAATAGCAGCATGCCCCAATCAAACGATCCAGTACCACAATTGCTGGTCTCCCCAAAGACAAACGAAAGATATTACAGCAATGCAGAGCGCAAATACCGATCGAATGACAGTGTATGGTATAGAAGTCAGAGACACCCTGACTAAACTTAACCTAACCTAACCTCGCCAAACGTAACGTACCTCAGCCAAACATGCCACCACCGTCTTGGCTGGCCTCTCCCAACTCAT
>NW_016915511.1:1119-1500 GCF_001483705.2 Eufriesea mexicana | reverse complement strand
ATAGCATTGCAATGGCATCAGCACGCCAGTAGAATCTTTCCTACTAATATATGCAAGAAAGTTGGGTCACCGCGATATTAGTCGCAAATGTCAATGAAATTGAATTTTCCAACCAGATTCCATAGCATTGCTGTGGCTGTATCCCGCCAATAGAATCTTTCCTGCATATTTATGCAAGAAAGGTAGCTCACCACGATATTAGTAGAAAATGTCAATAAAAGTGAATTTTCCAGCCAGATTCTGTAGCATTGCTATGGCTATAACACGCCAATAGAGTCTTTCCTCCATAGTTATGCAAGAAACGTAGCTCACCACGATATTATTCGATAATGTCAATAAAAATGTATTTTCCATCCAGATTCGATAGCATTGCAACGGCTA
>NW_016915511.1:0-988 GCF_001483705.2 Eufriesea mexicana | reverse complement strand
TATTGCACGCCAGTAGAATCTTTCCTCCTGATATATGCAAGAAAGTAAGGTCACCACGATATTAGTCGAAAATGTCAATAAAATTGTATTTTCCAGACAGATTTTAAAGCATTGCAATCGCAATAGCGCGCCCATAGAATCTTCCCTCCATATTTATGCAAGAAAGTTAGGTCACCACGATATTAGCCGAAAATGTCATTAAAATTGAATTTTCCAGGCTGATTCTATAGCATCGCTATGACAATAGCACACCAATAGTATATTTCTTCCTTATCTATGCAAGGAAGTTAGCTCTCCACGGTATTAGTCGAAAATGTCAATAAAATCGAATTTTGCTGGCAGATTCTATAGAATAGAAATGGCTATAGCATGCCAATAGAATCTTTACTCCTTATTTATGCAAGTGGGTTTGTTCACCACGATATTGGTCGAAAATGTCAATAAGATTGAATTTTCCAGCCAGATTGTATTTCATTGCAGTCGCTATAGCGCGCCAATGGAATCCTTCCTCCATATTTATGCAAGAAAGGTATCTCACCAAGATATTAGTCGAAAATGTCAATAAAAGTGAATTTACCACCCAGATTCTATATCATTGCAATGGCTATATCACGCCAATGGAACCTTTCCTCATTATTCATGCAAGAAAGTAAGCTCATCGCGATATTAGTCGAAAATGTCCATAAAACCGATGTATCCTGCCAGATTCTGTAGCATCGCAATGACTATAGCGCGCCAGTAGAATCTTTCCTCCTTACATATCGAAGAAAGATGGGTCAACACAATACTAGTCGAAAACTTCAATAAAATCGAATTTTCCATCCAGATTCTATAGGAATGCAAAGACTATATTACGCCAGTAGAATCTCTCCTCCTTATTTATGCAGGAAAGTTAGATCACCACGATATTAGTCGAAAATGTCAGTAAAATCGAATTCTGCACGCAGATTATATGGAATTACAATGGCTATAGCATGCCTATAGTATC
>NW_016915510.1:0-524 GCF_001483705.2 Eufriesea mexicana | reverse complement strand
AGGTTAGGATAAGATACCTCTGACTTTTGAGCTATACACTACTATAACGTGGAATTCTCCTCTATACTGTGCTCAATGTCTGCGCGGGTAAGTGGAGGCCAGCAATGGTGGTCTCGGCGTGCTTTGTTGATTTATGTTGCGCTTGGATTGGCCAGGTTAGGATAGGTTTGGTTAGTGTAGCTTTGATTGTAGCTTTGAATTTTGTGCTATAGACAGCTATTTGTTCCATATCTGTGCACTGCATCGTTCTTCTAGCATCTGCTTGTCTCTGGGCAGGACAGCAATTGGGGTCGTGGCACGTTTGACTGTGTTAGGTTGCGCTTGGTTAGGTTAGCTCAGGGTATGTTTAGTTGGGATTGCTTTAATTTTTGCGCTATACACTGCTATTTGGTCGGTATCTGCGCTCTGCGCTGGTCTACTTGCGTCCGCTTGCCTCTGGGGAGGCTAGCAATAGTGGTCGTGGCACGTTTGGTTGTGTTAGATTGCTTTCGGTTTGGAAAGGTTTGGTTTGGTTTGGACAGGAT
>NW_016915509.1:0-1257 GCF_001483705.2 Eufriesea mexicana | reverse complement strand
CTGTTTAGAAACATGCACTGAACATACCAGAATACCTATGGAATATAACTCATCTGTTTATAAATTAATCCACGTCTATACCTTTGTGAGTAAGTACTCTATTTTACTATGGACTGTATTGTCAATTGTTAATATCTCGAGCGATAGTGAATCTGTCTTGTGTCATTCTAGAGTTGACATATAATTTCATTCATCAATGAACAGACTAATCCAACTGCTACACTGCTCTGCTGGTGGATGAACTAAGTACCGCTATCTCAATAGAACATATCTCTAGCACTAACCGCACTAAATATTGATTATTCCTGAATTGCATTGGAATATGCATCATCAGTAAACAAAGCGATCGAACGGCTATAATTACCATAAGGAAGGTTGTACTCAGTACTGTGTTGTCAATTGTTAATATTTCGCGGGATGAAGGATCTGCGTATTGCCATTCTGGAATTGCCTTGCTATTAACATCACTGATCAAAGAATTACGACGGCTGCAGTACTGTGATAACGGTTGTTCAAAGATTTACGACGCCTGCAGCACTGTGATTGACTCTGGCCATTACAGCACAATACATTGATTACCATTTAATGGCTGCGATAATGTTAATGACATTAACAATTGACGACACAGTGCTAAGTACAGGCATCATCACATTAACGTAGCCGTTGTACTACTTGGTCCACTGATAGTGTAAATTACAATATAATTCCAGAATACCTTACGTATGGCACGGTTATGGCAAGTGTTATTTACAGTTGACTGTGCGGTACTTAGTACTGCCAGCTACAGAGCATTGTATCCATTGGAACAATATGTTCAATGATGATACAGGTCCTGTAGCATTTACTGTACGACAAAGTTGAGATCCATTGTCACTCGAGACATTAGCAAATATCTACACAGCACACAATATGGATATCGTCACAGTAATGTAGCCGTTGACTACATTGTTGACTGAAGACGTATATTCCAAAAGCTATTCCAGAATAACCCATGTACCGTACGGTTATATCTAGTGATATTCACGATTGACTGTACAGTTCTTATTGCATTTACGGATAGTGCGCTGTTGCCGTTCGATTAACAACTTCACTTACAATTTTGTACATATAGCAATTCTAGAACGCCAAAGTACATGTCCATTATCCTTCGAGACATTAGCAATTCCCGACATTGTAATGAGTGTAACCATCGCTAAAGTGCTGTAGGCGTTGGATCCCTCGTTCACTGATGATGTAATTTCCAAAGCCATTGTGGGA
>NW_016915508.1:0-305 GCF_001483705.2 Eufriesea mexicana | reverse complement strand
ATGGATGTATGGATGTATGGATGTATGTACGTATGGATATACGAATGTGTGGATGTACGAATGTATGGATGTACGGAAGTATGGATGTATGGATTTATATCTGTATGGATATATGGATGGATGGATGTACGAGTGGATGCATTTATGGATGTACGGATGTGGGGATGTATGGATGAATGTATGTATGGATACATTTACGGATGTGTCTATGGATGTATGTATGGTTGAGTGTATGGGTGTGCGGACGAATGTATGGATGTATTCATGGATGTATGCATGGATGTATGCATGGATGTATGTATGGA
>NW_016915507.1:0-2612 GCF_001483705.2 Eufriesea mexicana | reverse complement strand
TTTCGCTGGACTTCTGCACTCTAGAGTGCTGTAATATGCACTACTTGGCTCAGGGGAGGACAGAAGTTGTGGTAATGGCACGTCAGGATATGGAAGGTTACGTTTGGTTATGTTACGTTTGCTTGGGTTAGGCTCGAATTCTTGGGTTAGGCTCGAATAGCTGTGACTTTCTTGGCATAGACTGTTATTCGGTAGATTTCTGCACTCTACTCTGCTCTACTATACTCTGCTCGACTCTGGCGAGGCCAGCAATACTGGTGGAGGCACGTTAGGTTTAGTCAAATTACATTTGTTTGGTGTAGGTTAGGATGGGTTAGGTTAGAAGATACTTGACATTTGTGCTCAGCACAGATGCTCTGTGGACTTCTGCGTCTACTGTGCTCAATCGTATCGCGCTTGAGACTGCGTCGCCAGCGATGGTGGCCGTTGCACGTTGAGTTGAGCTATGTTACGTTTGGTTATGTTAGGTATGTATATGTTTGGTCAGGATATTTTCTGCGTTTGTGCTTTACACTGCAATGCGGCGGATTTCTGCGCTCTGATCTGCTCTAGTATATACTGCTTGCCTCTGGGGTGTCCAGCAATTGTCTTCGCCGCACGTTAGGGTGAGTTATGCTACGTTTGGGTATGTTACGATTGGTTACGTTAGGAGAGGATATCTTTGTTTTTATGGCTATATTCTGCCATTAGGTGGACCTCTGCGCCTTACGGTACGCACATATTTTCAGCCTGGATATAGTGAGGCCAGCAACGGTGGTCTCGGCACTTTATATTGACTCATGTTACGTTCGGCTCGGTTGGTTAGGCTATGTTTCGTTAGGATAGCGTTGACGTTTCAGCTCTACACTGACATGAGGTGGATTTCTGCTGTGTACTGTGATCTATTATGTCTTGATTTGCTCTGGGGATGGCAGCAATATCGCTCTCCGCAGGATGGGTATAGTTAGGATATGTTTAGTTATGTTCCGTTTGTTTCGGTCAGGTTTGGATAACTTCGACCTTTCCGATGTACACAGCGATTCTTAGGATTCCTGCGCTCTACTCCCCACTAATGTGTTCTGCTTGGCCCTGGGGAGGCCAACAATAGCGGTCCATGCACGTTAGGTTGTGTAATGTAACCTTTGGATATGTTTCGGTTGGTTAGGTTAGGAGAGGGTGGCTTTGTCTATAGCGCTATTGTCTGACATTAGGTGGATACCTACGTCCTACAGTGCTCTAATTCTTTCAGCTTGGCTCTGGGACGGCCAGCAATGATGGTCTCGGCGTGTTACGTTGAGTCACGTTACGTTCGGTTAGGTGGGATTTGGCAAAGTTTGGTTACGAGAGCTTCATCTCTTGTGCTGTACACTGCTACTCGTTGGCTTTCTGCGCTCTACTGTCCTCTACTATGCCCTGCTTGGCTCTGCAGGCGGCAGAAATGGGGGTCTCGGCATGTTAGTTTGAGTTTGTCTATGTTCGTCTGTGTTCTGATGGTTTGGGTTAGGATAGGGTATCTATCACTTTTCTGATATACACTGAGAATATATGGACTTCTGCGTTCTACCCTCCACTAACATGCACTGCTGGTCTGTGTGGAGGGAAGCTATAGCGGTCCCGGCACGTTAGGTTGAGCTAGGCTACCTTTGGTTATGATCTGATGGTTCGGGTTAGATTCTGGTAGCCTTGACTTTTTTGATATGCACTGCGATTCTATCGATTTCTGAGTTCTACTCTGCATTAACGTGTTCTAGCTACCACTGGGGAGGACAACAATAGTGGTCCCGGCTCGTTGGGTTGAATTGGTCTACGTTCGGTTATGTTACGATGGGTAATGTTAGGAGAGGACATCTTCAGCCTTTGTGCTTTTGCCTGCTTTTATGTTCATTCTTGCGCACTACAGTCCTCTAATATTTTCAGCTTGGCTCTGGGGCGGCCAGCAATAGTGGCCTCGGTTCGCTATGTTGTGTCTGATTACGTTCGGCTGTGTTGGGTTAGGCTATGCTTGGTTAGGATATCTTCAACTTTTATGCTATACACTGCTGTTCGGTGGAGTTCTGCTCTCCCCTGTGCTCTAATGCTTTCAGCTTGGCTCTGGGAAGGCCAGAAATGGTTGCCTCGGCACGTTTTGTGGACCAAGTTACGTTCGGTTAGGTTGGGTTTGGCTATGTTTTGTCAGAATATGTTTAGATTTTGTGCCGTACACTTCTATTCGCGGATTTCTGCGCTGTACAGTACTCTAGCATGTCCTGCTTAGCACCGGGGACGGCAGCAATTGTGATTTCTGCACGTTAGCTCGAGTATGGCTATGTTTGGTTATGTTCTGTTGGCTTCGGGTTGCCTTGGGTAGCTTTGACCTTTCTGATGTACACTGCGATACTGCGATACATGGTTTTCGGGGGTCTACCCTCCACTAATGGGTTATGGTTGCCTGTGGGGCGGCCAGCAATAGTGGTCCCGGAACATTAGGTTCAATTACAATACGTTCGGTTATTTTACGATTGGTTATGTTAGCAGAGGATAGCTTCAACTTTAGTGCTGTAGTCTGCTGTTATGATGATTTTTGAGCGCCGCAGTTCTCTAATGTCTTTAGCTTGGCTCTGGGAAGGTCAGCAATAGTGGCCTCGGCACGTCAT
>NW_016915506.1:0-534 GCF_001483705.2 Eufriesea mexicana | reverse complement strand
TGGATGTATGGATGTATGTATGGTTGTACGAATGTATGGATGTACGGATGTATGGGTGTATGGGTGTGTTGATATATGGACGTATGGATGTATGGATGTATGGATGAATGCATGTATGGATGTATGAATGTATGGATGTATGGATGTTTGTATGCATGGATGTATGGATGTATGGATGGATGGATGTGTGGATGGACGTATGTATGGGTGGATGCATTTATGGATCGATGGATGAATGGATGGATGTATGGATGGATGAATGGGTGGATGTCTGGATGGATGAATGGATGTTTGGATGGATGTATTTATGGATGGGTTTATGTATGGAAGGATGGATATATGCATGGATGTATGTTTGGGTGGATATATTTATGGGTGCGTGGATGTGTGGACGGATGGATGTATGGATTGACGGATGTGTGAATGGATTGAGGTATGGATTGTCGGACGCACGCATGTATGTATATATTTATGTATATATGTATGGATGTATGTATGGATGGATGTATGGATGGATGGAAGTATGGATGGATT
>NW_016915505.1:0-607 GCF_001483705.2 Eufriesea mexicana | reverse complement strand
ATCTACATTGCACTACTGTACTCTGCTCGACCCTAGGGATGCCAGCAATAGAGTTTGCGGTACGTTAGGTTTAGATACGTTCCGTTCCGTTAAGTTGAGTTAGGCCAAGTTTGGCTAGGATATCCTTACCTTCTGCGCTATTCACTGCTATTCGGTGTATTTCTGCGCTCTACTGCGTCCTAATATTTTCTGCTTGGCTCTGCGGACGAGAGCAATAGTTGTCCCGGCTCGAGAGGCTGAGTTGGGCAACGCTTGTTTAGGATAGGTTAGTTCATGTTTGGTTGGAATTGCTTCGACTTTCGCGCAGTTATTCGGATGACTCCTGCAATCTGCTAAGCTCCAGTACATTTTGCTTGGCTCTAGGGAGGCCAGCATACGTGTCCTCGGCACGTTAGGTTGAATTGCGTTACGATCGGCTATGTTACGTTTGGTTACGTTAGGATGGAGTAGCTTCGACTTTTGTGCCGTACACTGCGATTCTGTGGATTTCTGCGCCATAATCTCATCTCATATGTTCTGCTTGGCAATGTTGGTGACAGCACTGGTATTTTCGGCACGTTGGGTTGAGTTAGGCTAGGTTCGGTGTTGTTACGGTTTGTCAGGTTAG
>NW_016915504.1:0-302 GCF_001483705.2 Eufriesea mexicana | reverse complement strand
CTATAGAATTGCAATGGCCACAGCTGGCCAATAGAATCTTTCCTTCTTATTTATGCAAGAAAGTCACCTCACAACGATATTAGTCGAAAATGTCAATAAAATTGAATTTTCGTGGCAGTTTCTATTGCATTGTAATGGGTATAGCGTGCCAATAGAATCTTCCCTTCATATTAATGCAAGGATGTGAGCTCACCACGATATTTGTCGAAAATGTCAATCAAACTGAATTTTCCATCCGAATACTATAGAATTGCAATGGCCATAGCTGGCCAATAGGATCTTTCCTCCGTATATATGCAAGA
>NW_016915503.1:0-495 GCF_001483705.2 Eufriesea mexicana | reverse complement strand
AGCGCAGTAGAAGGGAGATATTCACCGAGAAACAGGTTGAAGCTCAAAAGCCAAAGATACCATGTCCAAACGTAAGAAATCGTAATGCTGCCTTACGTATTTACGTAACCAAACTGAACCTAACGTCCCGCCACCGATATTGCTGATCTCGCCAGAGCCAAGCGGACCATGTTAGAGTGGTGTAGAGCGCAGGAGCCCACAGAATTGTAGTGTACAGCAGAAAAGTCTAAGACATCCAAACCCAACCAAAACAAACGAAATCCATTCTGACGTAAACAAACACAACATAACGTGCTGCGACCGCTATTACTGGCTTCCCAGGTCCTAGCAGATTGGAGCAGAGCAGAGAAGAGGGCACGATTCCACCGAATAACCCTCTATTGCGCGAAAGCCGTATATACTGTAACCAAACTTAGCCTAGCCTATCCCAATCAAACGTAACCTGACTCAACCTAGCGTGCCAAGAACGCCATTGCTGGCTTTCCGATAGTCGAG
>NW_016915502.1:0-685 GCF_001483705.2 Eufriesea mexicana | reverse complement strand
AGAGGTCACGGCACGTTACTTTAAGTCATGTTAGGTGCGGCTATGTTACGATTTGCTATGTTAAGAAAGGATGGCTTTAAGTTTCGCTCTATACACTGGTAAACGGCGGATTCCTGCGCTCTACTGTGCTCTAATATGTTCCGCCTTGCTCTCCGGAGGTCAGCAATTGTGGTCGTTTGTTATGTTGAGCAAGGTTACGTTTGTCTATGTCAGTTTACGCTGTGTTAGGTCACGTTTGCTTTGACTTTTGTGCTACACACTGCTATTCTATGGACTTCTGCGCTATCCTGTGCGCTGTCGCTCCCTGCTTGTCTCTGTGGACGCCAGAAATAGTGCTTTTGGCACGTTAGGTTGAGTTACGTTACGTTTGCTTAGGTTAGTCTTGGTTAGGTTTGGTTTGGATAGCATTGAATTTTGTGCCATACACTGCTATTCGTTGGGTTTCTACGCTCTATGTTGCTCTACAATACTCTGCTCGATTCTGGGGAAGCCAGTAATTGTGGTCTAGGCACGGTAGTTTGAGTTAAGCTACGTATGGTTACGATAAGATTGTTTCGGCCAGGCACGGGTAGGTTTGGCTTTCGTGGTATACATTGTTTTTCGGTTGACTTCTACAATCTACTGTGATCTAGTATGTTCTGCTTGTCTCTGGGGAAGCCAGTAATGGTGGTCTCGGCACGTTAGG
>NW_016915501.1:0-511 GCF_001483705.2 Eufriesea mexicana | reverse complement strand
TACACGAACACAGTAGAGCGCAGAAATCCGCCGTATTGCAGTCTAGAGTACAAAACTTAAAGAGATCATAATCTAACACAAACAAAACCAAGGCTAAGAAACATAACGCAACTAAACCAAACGCGCTGCGGCCGCTTTTCCTGGAATCCACAGGGAATAGGAGTGCTTGCCAGGGCAGAGTATGGCGCAGAAATCCATAGAATCACAGCGTATAGCAGAGAAGATATCCAAGCGTAACCCAAGCCAACATAACCTAATGAAGCGTAGTATAACCAAACGTAACGTGCCGCGACCACTATTGCTGCAATCCCAGGGCCATAGCAGAATTTAGTAGAGCACAATAGACTGCAGAAAGCCGCCAAATAGCAATGTATGGCACAAAAGCCGGAGATATACTGACCAAAACTAACCTATCGTAACCAAACCGAACGTAGAGTAACTAAACCTAACGACCCGACAACACCACTTCTGTCCTCCCCCAGAGAAAAACAGAATGTGTTAGAGCACGGTT
>NW_016915500.1:0-890 GCF_001483705.2 Eufriesea mexicana | reverse complement strand
TTCAAAATCAATAATCTGTTATAGCTTGGTGAATAGATCGCTTAACGCCTTCAATCCAATGGCAAGTACACCCTTCTACTTGCCATAGAATATATCTACTCAAAGTATATAACCTGTTATAGAATGGAGAATAGATCGCCCAACGCCTTCAATCCAATGGCTAGTACAGCCATCTACATGTCAGAGAATAGGTCTATTCAAAATCTATAACCCATTATAGCTTGGTGAATTGATCGTATAACGCCTTCAATCCAATGGCAAGTACACCCTTCTACTTGCCATAGAATATATCTATTCAAAGTATATAATCTGTTGTAGCTTGGTGAATTGATCGTCTAACGCCTCCAATCCAATGGCTAGTACAGCCATCTACATGTCAGAGAATAGGTCTATTCAATATCCATAAGCTGTCATAGCTTGGTGATTAGAACGCCTAAGGTATTCAATCCAATGGCAAGAACAGCCATCTTCATGCCAGACAATATGTATTATATTCATATTCTATAACATGTTATAGCTTGGTGAATAGATCGCCTATCGCCTTCAATCCTATGGCAAGTACAGTCATCTACTTTCCAGAGAATATGTCAATCCAAATATATAACCTGTTATAGAATGGAGAATAGATCGCCCAACGCCTTCAATCCAATGGCAAGTACAGCCATCTACTTGCCAGAGAATAAGTCTATTCAAAATCTATAAGCTGTCAGAGCTTGGTGATAAGATCGCCAAACGCCTTCAATCCAATGGCAAGTACTGCCATCTACATGCCTGACAATAGGTCTATTCAAAATCTATAATCTGTTATAGCTTGGTAAATAGATCGTCTAACGCCTTGAATCCAATGGCAATTACAGCCATCTACTTGCCAGAGAATAGGCTTTTCAAAA
>NW_016915499.1:0-5098 GCF_001483705.2 Eufriesea mexicana | reverse complement strand
TGTACATGGATGGGTGTGTGAATGGATAGATTTATCGATCGGCGGATGTATGGATGGGTGGATGTATAGGAGGATGGATGCATTGGCGGATGTATGCATGGATGTATGGATCAATGTATGAACGGACATGTGTATGGATGTATGTATGCGTGTATGGAAGGGCGAATGTATGGATGCATGTATGGATGGATGTATGGATGCATGGATGAATGGATGTGTGTATGGATGTATGGTTGGGAGGAAGGACGGAAGAATGAATGAATGGATGGGTGGATGAGCGGATGCGTGGATGGGTCGAAAGGTGTATGCATGGATGTATGGATGTATGGATGGGTGTTTGTATGGGAGAATGTATGGATGTATGTATTGATGTATGGACCGATGTATGGATGGATGCATGAACGGATATATGAATGGATGTATGGATGCGTGTATGGAAGGACGTATGTGTGGATGCATGTATGGAAGGATGTATGGATTATGTACGGATGTATGTATGGTTGTATGTATGGATGTATGCATGTATGTATGGTTGTTTGCATGGATGTATGTATGAATGTATGTTAGAATGTACGAATGGATGTATGTATGGATGAATGTATGCGTGTATGTATGGATCTGTGTATTGATGTGTGTATGGACGCATGGATGGATGGATGGATTGGTGGATGGGCGTATGGATGGAAGGACGTATGGATCGATGGATGTATGGGTGCGTATATGCTTGGATGGATGGATGTACGGAAGTATGAATGTATGTATGGATGTATGTAAGGGTGTATGTATGCATGTATGTATGGATGTATGTATGGGAGAATGTATGGATGTGTGTATTGATGTAAGGATCGATGTATGGATGGATGCATGAACGGATATACGTATGAATATATGAATGCGTGTATGATAGGACGTATGTGTGGATGCATGTATGGAAGGATGTATGGATGATGTACGGATGTATGTATGGATATATGTATGGATGTATATATGGGTGTGTGTATGGATGTATGTATGGACGTTTTTATGCATGTATGAATGGATGTACGTGTGGATGGATGAGTGTATGGGTGGATGGCTTTACGGATGTATGGGTGTGTGGATGTATGGATGTATGGTTGGATGGAGGTATGGATGGATGGATGTATGAATGTACGGATGTATGTATGTATGGATGTTCGAATGTATAAATGTATTTGAGTTATGTATGTATTGATGTATGCATGTATGGATGTATGGATGTATATATGGATGTATGCATCGATGTATGTGTGGATGTTTGTATGGATGAATGTATGTATGCATGGATGTATGTAAGGATGTACGTATGGATGTATGTATGGATATATGAATGGATGTATGAACGGATATTAGTATGGATGTATGGATGCGTGTATGGAGAGGCGTATGTATGTATGTATGTATGGGTGTATGTAAGGGTGTATGTACGCATGTATGTATGGATGTATGTATGGGAGTATGTATGGATGTATGTATTGATGTATGGATCGATGTATGGATGGATGCATGCACGGATATATGTGTGGATGTATGGACGCGTGTATGGAAGGGCGTATGTGTGAATGCATGTATGGAAGGGTGTATGGATGATGTACGGATGTATGTATGGGTATATGTATGGATGTATATATGGGTGTGTGTATGGATGTATGTATGCATGTTTTTATGGGTGAGTTTATGGGTTTATGTATCGATGTATGAATGAATGTATGGATTTATGTATGGATGGATGTGTGTATGGTTGCATGGATTTCTGGGTGTATGGGTGTGTGGATGTAAGAAAGTATGGATGGATGGATGTATGGATGGATGCATGTATGGATGGATACATGTATGGATGGATGGACGTATGTATGTGTGGATGTATGTATGAATGTATGTTTTAATGTATGGATGTATTTGAGTTATGTATGTTGGGATGTATGTATGTATCGATGTATGGATTTTCGAATGTATGATTGTACGAATGCATGGATGTATGGATGTGTGGGAGGATGAACGGATGTGTGGATGGACAGAAGAACGGGTGTATGTATGGATGATTGTATGGCTGAATGTATGGGTGTATGCATGGATGTATGTATGGATGTTTGTATGGATGAATGTATGGATATATGCATGGGTGTATGTATGGATGCTTGTATGGTTGTAAGTATGGGTGTATGTGTGGATGTATGTATTGATATATGTATTAATGTCTGGATGGATGGATGGATTGTTGGGTTGATGTATGGATGGATGGATGTATGGATCGATCGATGTATGGATGGGTGGAAGTATGGATGGATGGATGTGTGGAAGGATGGTTGTATGTATGGATGGATGTATGGACGGTTGGCTGTGTCGATAGATGGATGTATGGATGGTCCGAGGTATGGATGGACGGATCTACGTATGTATGTATGCATGTATGGATGTATATATGTATGGATCTATGGATGGGTGAATGTATGGTTAGATGGATTTATGGATGCGTGGATGGATGGATGGATGTATGGATGCATGTATGGAAGGGCGAACGTACGGATGTATGTGTGGGTGGATGTATGGATGTACGTATGTATTTATGTGCGGGTGTATCCATGCATTTACGTATGGGTGAGAGTATGGGTTAATGAATCGATGTACGGATGAATGTATGGATGTATGTATGGATGGATGTGTACACGGGTGCATGGATTTATGAGTGTATGGGTGTGTGGATGTAAGGAAGTATGGATGGACGGATGTATGGATGGATGGATGTATGGATGGATAGATGTATGGATGGATAGATGTATGGATGGATGGACGTATGTATGTATTGATGTATGTATGTATGTATGTTTAAATGTATGGATGTATTTGAGTTATGTATGTGTGGATGTATGCATGTATCGATGTATGGATGTACGACTGTATGGTTGTACGGATGCATGGACGTATGGACGTGTGGGTGGATGGATGGATGGGAGGTTGGACGGAAGAACGGCTGTATGTAAGGGTGTATGTATGCATGTATGTATGGATGTATGTATGGATGAATGTATGAGTGTATGTATGGATCTGTGTATTGATGTGTGTATGGATGCATGGAATGATGGACGGATTGGGGTATGGCAGTTTGAATGGGAGGCTGTATGGATCGATGGATATACGGATGGGTGGAAGTTTGGATGGATGGACGTGTGGAAGTATGAATGTATGTATGGATTTATGTATGGATGGATGGCAGCATGGATGGTTGGAAGTGTGGATGGATTGAGGAATGGATGGATGAATGTGCGGATGTATGGATGCATGGATGTATATATATATGGATGTATGGATGTATGGATATATAGGTGTATGCATGGATGTATGTATGGATGTATGTAAGAATGTATGTATGGATGGATGTATGTATGGATGTATGTAAGAATGTATGTATGGATGTATGTATGGATGAATGAACTCGTGTATGTATGGATCTGTGTATTTATGTGTGTATGGATGCATGGATGGATGGATGGATTGGTGGATGGAAGTATGGATGGAAGTACGAACGGATCGATGGATGTATGGATGGGTGGATGTTTTGATGGATGGATATATGGAAGTATGGATGTATGTATGGATGGATGGCTGTATGGATGGGCGGAAGTGTGGATGGATTTTGGTACGGATGGACGAATGTACGGATGTATGGCTGTATGGATTTATATATGTATGTATGTATGGATGGATGGTTGTATCGAATGATGGAAGTACCAATGGACGGTTTTATGGGTGTATGGTCGCGTGGATGTATGGATGTATACATGGATGGGTGTATGAATAAATATGTTTATGGATCGATGGGTGTATGGATGGGCGGATCTATGGATTGGCAGATGTATGGATGGATGGATGTATGGTTTGATGGGTGGATGGATTGATGGATGTATGAATGGATTGAGGTATGGATGGACGGATGTACGAAAGTATGGATGTATGTATGGATGTGTGTATGGGAGTATGTATGGATGTTTGGATGTACGTACGGATGTATGTATGGATGGATGGTTGTAAGGTTGGACGGATTTATGGATGTATGATTGTGTGAATGTATGGATGTGCGAACGTATGGATATACGGATTTATTTATGTATGAATGTATATATGTATGGATGTATGGATGGATAGATGTGTGGTTCGATGAATGTATGGATGGGTGCCTGTATGGATGGATGGGTTGGTGGATGGGTGGATGTATGGGTGGATGGATGTGTGGAAAGGTGGATGTATCGATGGATGTATGTATGGATGAATGGGTGTATGGATGGATGGATGTATGGAAGGACTGCGGTATGGATGGACAAATGAACGGATGTATGGATGTATCGATGTATATATGCATGGATGTATGGATGTATGGACGTGTGGGTGCATGGATGGATGGATGTAAGTATGGCTGTATGTATGGATGGATGGCTGTATGGATGGAAGGATGTACGGATGGCTGGATGTTTGGATGGGTGGATGATTGGATGGATGGATGTATGGCAGCATGGATGTGCCTATGGAAGTGTGTATGGATGGATGGCTGTATGAATGGAAGTATCGATGGATGTAAGTACGAATGAATGATTAATGCATATATTCATGGTGGACGTATGGATGAATGGATGGATGGATGTATGGGTGGATGGTTGTATGGATGTGTGGATGTATATATGCATGCATGTGTGGATGAATGTACGGACTTATGGACATATGGGTTTATATATGTATGGATGTATAGATGGATGGATGTATCCAAAGATGGAATGATGGAAGTACGAATCAATGGGTTTATGGATGTATGGACGTGTGGATGTATGGATGTATACATGGATGGGTGTATGAATGGATAGATTTATGGATCGATGGATGTATGGATGGGTGGATGTATGGGCGGGCGGATGTGTTGATGGACGGATGAACGGATGTATGGATGTATGTATGGATGTATGGATGGAAGGATGGATGGATTGTTGTATGGATGTGTGGATGGATAGATGGATGGATTGGTGTAATGGAGTATGGATGGATGTATGTATGGATCGGTGGATGTATGGATTGGTGGACGCATGGATGGATG
>NW_016915498.1:0-253 GCF_001483705.2 Eufriesea mexicana | reverse complement strand
CCTATGCTCTTGCAAGTAGATGGCTGTTCCTGCAAATGGATTGAAGGCGTTAGGCGACCTATTCACGAAGCTACAACAGATTATAGATTTTGAATAGACCTAATCTTTGGCAAGTAGATGGCTGTAATTGCCATTTAATTGGAGGCGATAGGCGATCTATTCACCAAGCTATAACAGGTAATAGATTTCCGATAGACCTATGCTCTGGCAAGTAGGTGGCTGTACTTGCCATTGGATTCAAGGCGTTAGGCGA
>NW_016915497.1:0-484 GCF_001483705.2 Eufriesea mexicana | reverse complement strand
AGACTAACAAAGCGTACATAAACAAACGTAGCGTATCCAAACGTAACGTGCAGAGACCACTATTGCTGGCCTCCTCGGATCTAAGCAAATCATACTAGACCACAGTAGGGCGCAGAAATCTACCGCAATGCGGTGTATATCACAAAAGTCGTATATATCCTATCCTAACCTAACCAAACGTAACGTACCCAAACGTATCCTGACCGAACATAACGTGACGAGACGAATACTGCTGGCCTCCCAATTGCTAAGCAGAATATCTTAGAGCACAATAGAGCGCAGGAATCCACCGAAAAGCAGTGTAATTGAACCAAGCGTACCACGACAATTATTGCTGTTATCCCTAGAACCAAGAAGAGGCTAGTGGAGCAACGTAGAGCGCTGAAATGCACCGAGTCGCAGTGTATAGCGCAAAACTCAAAGCTATCCTATCCGAACCTAATCAAACGTGACAAAGCCAAACGTAACATGAAGCAACATGACG
>NW_016915496.1:0-622 GCF_001483705.2 Eufriesea mexicana | reverse complement strand
AACATAACCAATCGTAACCTAACACAACCTAGCGTGCCGAGACGGCTATTGCTGTCCTCCCCAAATCCATGCAGAAAATATTAGAATATACCAGATCGCAGTAGTGCGCGAATAGCAGTGTACAGCACAAAAGACGAAGATGCCCTCACCTAACCTTGTCTCACCTAACCTAAGAGAACGTAGCATGACTCAACATACCGTGCCGTGGCCACTGCTGCAGGCGACCACAAGGCCAAGCACAATATACTAGGGCACATTAGATCACAGGTTTTCAACGCATAGTAGCGTATAGTACGATAGTCAAAGCTATCCTAACCGAAATTAACCTAACCTAATCAAACCAATTAACACAAACTAACGTGCCACTACCACTATTGCTCGCCCCGCCACAGTCGAGCAGAGTACAGTAGCGCAGTGTGGAGCGCAGAAATCCATCGAATATAAGTGTACGGCCCA
This sequence comes from Eufriesea mexicana, assembly GCF_001483705.2. Taxonomy (NCBI): domain Eukaryota; kingdom Metazoa; phylum Arthropoda; class Insecta; order Hymenoptera; family Apidae; genus Eufriesea; species Eufriesea mexicana. Next base: position 166 of record NW_016915496.1, on the reverse strand, counting down.
AACGCCAACGAAACCGTAACCAAGCATTCGAAACCTAACCTAACGAAATGAAACCTAACTAAACCTAACGTGCAAAGACCGCCATTACCGGCCACCACAGATCTATGCACAGCGTATTATAGCGCATTCGAGCGAAGAAATTCACCGAATGACAGCGTATAGCACA
>NW_016915495.1:0-574 GCF_001483705.2 Eufriesea mexicana | reverse complement strand
CTCGCCATCATATTAGTCGAAAATGTCGATAAAATTGATTTTTCCAACCAGATTCCTTGGCATACCAATGGCATATATTAGTCGAAAATGTCAATAAAATTGAATTTTGCAGACAGATACTTCTGCCTTGCGGTGGCTATTGCACTCCAAATGGATTTCTCCTCCTTACGTATGCAAGGAAGCTAGCTCACCGCGGTATTAGTCGAAAATGCCAATAAAATTGAATTTTCCAGGACGATTCTATAGCATTGCAATGCCTACAGCACGCCAATGGAACCTTTCCTCCTTATTTATGCATGGAAGCTAGCTCACCACGATATTAGGCGAAAATGTGAATAAAATTGAACATTCCAGCCCGATTCTGCAGCATTGCAATGGCTGCAGAACGCAAAAAGGATCTATCCTTCATACTTATGCCCGGAAGCTAGCTCACCGCGATATCAGACGATAATGACAATAAAATTAAATTTTCCAGACAGATGCTTCTGCATTGCGGTGGCTATAGCGCTATAAAAGGAATTTTCCTTCTTACGTATGCAAGGAAGATAGCTCACCACGGTATTAGTCGAAAATG
>NW_016915494.1:0-586 GCF_001483705.2 Eufriesea mexicana | reverse complement strand
TAAACTTTCCAGCCATATTCTATAGCATTGCAAAGACTATAGCGCGCCAATTGAATCTTTCATCATTATTTATGGTAGAAAGTGAGCTCACCACGATATTGGTCAAAAGTAATTGAGTTTTCCAGCAAGATTCTATAGCATTGCAATGCCTTAGCACGCCAACAGAATCATTCCCACTTATTTATGCAAAAAAGGTAGCTCTCTACGATATTAGTCGAAAATGTCAGTAAAATTGAGTTTTACAGACAGATTCCACAGCACTGCAATGCCTATAGCACGCCAATAGAATTTGACCTCGTTACTTATGCAAGGAAGACACCACACCGTGATATTATTCGAAAATGTTAATAACATTTTATTTTCCTACCAGATTCTATAGCATTGAAATGCCTATACCACGCCAACAGAATCTTCCCTCCTTATTTATGCAAGAGAGTTAGCTCACCACGATATTAGCCGAAAATGTCAATAACATTGTATTTTCCAGCCAGATGTTACAGCAGTGCAATGGCTATAGCGCGGTAATTGAATCTTTCATCATTATTTATGCAAGAAAGATATCTCGCCACGATATTAGTCGAAAGTG
>NW_016915493.1:0-1103 GCF_001483705.2 Eufriesea mexicana | reverse complement strand
TGAATTTTCCAGCAAGATTCTATAGCAGTCCAATGGCTATAGCACGCCACTAGAATCTTTTCTCCTTATTTATTCAAGAAAGTTGGCTCACTACGATATTAGTCGAAAATGTCAATAAAATTGTATTGTCCAGCCAGATTCTACAGGACTGCAATGGCTATAGCACTCAAAAAGCATCTTTCCTCCTTACTTACGCAAGGAAGTTAGCTCCCCACGATATTAGTCGAAAATGACAATAAAATTGAATTTTCCAGCAAGATTCTATAGCAGTCCAATGGCTATAGCACGCCACTAGAATCTTTTCTCCTTATTTTTTCAAGAAAGTTGGCTCACTACGATATTAGTCGAAAATGTCAACAAAATTGTATTTTCCAGCCACATTCTATAGCATTGCAATGGCTATAGAACTCAGAAAGCATCTTTCCTCCTTAGTTACGCAAGGAAGTTAGCTCACCACGATATTAGTCGAAAATGTCAACAAAATTGGATTTTCCAGCCACATTCTATATCATTGCAATGGCTATAGCACTCAAAAAGATCTTTCATCTTTACCTATGCAAGGAAGTTACCTCACAAACGTATTTGTCGAAAATGTCAGTAAATTTGAATTTTCCAGCAATATTCTATAGCACTGCAATGCCTATAGCACGCTATCAGAATCTTTTCTCCTTATTTATGCAATAAAGTTAGCTCACAACGATATTAGTCGAAAATGTGAATAAAACTGAATTTTCCAGCCAGATTCTACAGGACTGCAATTGCTATAGCACACCAAGAGAATCTTTCCTCCTTATATATGCATGAAAGTTAGCTCATCACGATATTAGCCGAAAATGTCATTAAAATTGAACTTTCCAGGCACGTTCCATAGCATTGCGACGGCTATAGCACGCCAATTGAATCTTTCCTCCCTATTTACAAAATAAAGTTGGCTCACCACGATATTAGTCGAAAATGTGAATAAAATTGAATTTTCCAGGAAGATTCTATAGCTTTGCGATGCCTATAGCACGCCAAAAGAACCTTTCGTCCTTATTTATGCAAGAAAGTTAGCTCACAGAGTTATTAGCCGAAAATGTAAATAAAATTGGATTTTCCAACCA
>NW_016915492.1:0-491 GCF_001483705.2 Eufriesea mexicana | reverse complement strand
TGGTACATCCATACATACATACACCCATACATCCATACATCCGTACATACATACATTCGTACACCAATACATTGGTACATCCATACATACTTACATCCATACATCCATACATCCATACATCCATCCGTCCGTCCATGCATCCATACATCCGTATATCCGTACATTCGTACATCCATACGTCCATACATCCATACATCCATACATGCATTCATCCATACATTCTCAAATCCAAACAGTCATGCATCCATGCATCCAAAAATTCATCCATCCACACCTCCATCCATCCATACATCCATCAATCCATACATCCATACATATATACATCCATCCAATCATACATCCATTCATCCATCCATATATACATCCATACCTTAATCCATCCATACATCCATACTTCCGTACATCCATTCATCCGCACATCCGACCAGCCATACTTCAATCCATCCATACGACCAACAATCCATACATCCATCCATCCATACACCCATCCT
>NW_016915491.1:0-702 GCF_001483705.2 Eufriesea mexicana | reverse complement strand
ATCCATACATACACCAATACTTTCATCCATACATTCGTCCGTACATAAACACATCCATACATCGATAAATCCGTTGGACTCATCCATCCATACGTACATCCATGCATCCATGCATACCCCCATACACTCATCCATTCATACATCCATAGATACATCCGTAAATGCATCCATGCATACATCCATGCACGCATCCATCCATACATCCATCCATTCATACATCCATCCATTCATACATCTATACAGATATAAATCCATACATCCATACATCCGTACATCCATACATTCGTACATCCATACATACGTACATCCATATATCCATACATCCATCCGTCCATCCATACATCCATACATCCGTCCATCCATACATCCATACATCCGTACATCCGTACATCCATACATCCATCCATACATCCACCATCCATATATCCATAAATCCATCCGTCCATACATCCATACAAACATACATCCATCCAAATATCCATCCACTCATACATCCACCATCCATACATCCATACATATATACATCCACACATCCATACATATATACATCCATACACCAATCCATCCGAACATACATACATTCGCCCATCCATACGTACATACATCTATACATCCATACTTTCATACATCCATACATATATACATGCAACTATACATCCATACATCCATACACCCATCCAACCATCCATGCATCCGTTCATC
>NW_016915490.1:0-359 GCF_001483705.2 Eufriesea mexicana | reverse complement strand
TGTCTTTGCACGTCTATGCGGTGGATTTCGACGTTCAGCCGTGATCTGATATTTTCAGCCTAAAGCTGGGAAGGGCAGCTATAGCGGTCTTGCCACGCTATGCTTATTTAGGCAGCGTTCGGTATTGTTGTGTTAGGTCAGGTTTGGTAAGGATATCTTTGACTCTTGTGTTGTAAACCGAAATGCCGCAGATGCCTTTGATCAAGTGTGATGTAGCGTATTCTGCTTGTCTCTTGGGAGGTCAGCAATGGTGGTGTAGGTCGGTTAGGTGGAGCTATGTTGCGTTCGATTATGCTATGTTTGGCTATGTTAGGCCATTAGAGCTTTGACTTTTGTGCTGTAGACGGCTGTTCGGTGCA
>NW_016915489.1:0-782 GCF_001483705.2 Eufriesea mexicana | reverse complement strand
CGCACGCGAAAAGCGCGATCCGAACACCCAAGCAAATCATGCACTCTCGAGCCGAACACTCGTACGGTTTTCGAACAACGCGAAATTGGTGGTTGTCCGATCGTCGCGAAAGTTGCACGGATAGAAAGAGAAAAGCTCATGCTAACCACCCACGAAATCCGCAAGCTCACGCTAATCTCCAACCCCCGCAAATCGCTCTGGAAAAGAGAAATTCGCGTTTGCAGGTAAGTCGTGCTCGCTGCCTAACCGTTCACACGAGAGGTACCAAAATTGGGTGAGGGGTAGTAAAGCTCACGCTAACCACCCACGAAATCCGCAAGCTCACGCTAATCTCCAACCCCCGCAAATCGCTCTGGAAAAGAGAAATTCGCGTTTGCAGGTAAGTCGTGCTCGCTGCCTAACCGTTCACACGAGAGGTACCAAAATTGGGTGAGGGGTAGTAAAGCTCACGCTAACCACCCACGAAATCCGCAAGCTCACGCTAATCTCCAACCCCCGCAAATCGCAATGGAAAAGAGCGATTCGCGCTTGCAGGTAAGTCGTGCTTGCTGCTTAACCGTTCACGGTAGAGCTTCCGAAATTGGGTGAGGGGTAGTAGAGCTCACGCTAACCACCCACGCACGCGAAAAGCGCGATCCGAACACCCAAGCAAATCATGCAATCTCGAGCCGTACACTCGGCCGGTTTTCGAACAACGCGAAATTGGTGATCAGCCGATAGTCGCGAAAATTGCACAGACGGAAAGAGAAAAGCTCACGCTACCACACACGAGATCCGCAAGC
>NW_016915488.1:0-253 GCF_001483705.2 Eufriesea mexicana | reverse complement strand
TATTGGCATGCTATAGCCATTGCAATGCTACAGAAACTTAATGGAAAGTTCAATTTTATTTACATTTTCGACTGATATCGTGGTGAGCTAGTTTTGTTCCATAAATAAGTAGGAAATATGCTATTTTCATGCTAAAGGCATTGCAATGCTACAGAAACTGATTGGAAAAATCAATTTTATTTACATTTTCGACTAATATCGTGTGAGCAATTTTTGTTACATAAATACGGAGGAAAGATTCCATTGGCACGCT
>NW_016915487.1:0-914 GCF_001483705.2 Eufriesea mexicana | reverse complement strand
GGCGCTAGGCCATCTATTCGACAAGCTATAACATGTTATTGATTTTGAATAGACCTATTCTCTTGCAAGTAGGTGGCTGTACTTGCCGTTGAAGGCGCTATGCGATGTATTCACCAAGCTATAACAGACTATAGACTTTCAATAGACCTATTCTTTGGCAAGAAGAAGGCTGTACTTGCCATTGGATTGAAGGCGTTGGACGACCTATTCACCAAGCTATAACAGATTATAGATTTTGAATAGACCTATTCTCTGGCAAGTAGATCGGTGTACTTGCCATTGGATTGAAGGCGTTATGCGATCTATTAAACGAGCAATAACAGCTTATAGATTTTGGATAGACTTACTCTGTGGCAGGTAGATGGCTGTACATGCCATTGGATTGAAGGCGATAGAAGATCTATTCACCAAGCTATAACAGGTTATAGATTTTGAATAGCCCTATTCTCTGGCGACTAGGTTGCTGTACTTGCCATGGAATTGAAGGCGTTGGGCGACCAATTCTCCGAGCGATAACAGATTATAGATTTTGAATATACCTATTCCCTGGCAAGTAGATGGCTGTACTTGCCATCTGATTGAAGGCGATAGGCGTTATATTCACCAAGCTATTACAGATTATAGATTTTTAATAGGCATATTCTCTGGCAAGTAGATGGCTGTACTTTTCATTGGATTGGATGCGTTAGGCTACCTAATCACCAAGCTATGACAGTTTATATATTTTGAATAGACTTATTCTCTGGCATGTGGATGGCTGTACTTTCCATTGGATTGAAGGCGTTGGGCGAACTATTCACCAAGCTGTAGCAGGTTATAGATTTTGCATATACCTATTCCCTGGCAAGTATATGTCCGCACTTGCCATTGGATTGGAGGCGTTAAGCGATCTATTCACCAAGCTATAACAGATT
>NW_016915486.1:0-786 GCF_001483705.2 Eufriesea mexicana | reverse complement strand
TGGAAGATTCTATAACTTTGCAATCCCTATAGCACGAGAATAGAAACATTTCTCCTTATTTATGCAAGAAGGTTAGCACACAACCATATTAGTAGAAAATGTCAATAAAATTGAACTTGCCATACAGATTCTATAGCGTTGCAATGGCAATAGCACGCCAATAGAATCTTTCCTCCTGATTTATGACGGAAAGTTAGCTCACCACGACATTAGCCAAAAATGTCAATAAAATTGAACTTGCCATACAGATTCTATAGCGTTGCAATGGCAATAGCACGCCAATAGAATCTTTCCTCCTGATTTATGACGGAAAGTTAGCTCACCACGACATTAGCCAAAAATGTCTATAAAATTGAATTTTCCAGGACGACTCTATAGCTTTGCAATGCCTATAGCACACCAATAGAATAGTTTCTCCTTATTAGTGCAAGAAAGTTAGCTCACCACGATATGAGTCGATATTGTCAATAAAATTTTATTTTCCAGCCACAATCTATATCGTTGCAATGGATATAGCAGTCAAAAAGCATCTTTCCTCCATACTAACGCAAGGAAGTTAGCTCACCACGGTGTTAGTCGGAAATGTCAATAAAATTGAATTTTCTAGTAAGATTCTACAGCAGTCCAATGGTTATAGCATGCCAATAGAATCATTCCTCCTTATTTATGCAAGGAAGATAGCTCAACACGATATTAGTGGATAATGTCAATGAAATTGAATTTCCCATTCAGATTCTATAACTTTGCAATGACTAGAGCGCGCCAACAGAATGTTTCCTCCTTACT
>NW_016915485.1:0-614 GCF_001483705.2 Eufriesea mexicana | reverse complement strand
CCGTCCATCCACACCTCAATCCATACATACATCCATCCATCCATACAACCACTCATCGATATCAACTACCATCCACACATCCACCTTTCCACACATCCATCCATCCATACATCCACCCGTCCATACATCCACCGTACCATACACCCATCCATCCATACTAGCACCCATTCATACATCCATCGATCCATACATCCATCCATCCACACGTCCATCCACCCATACATCCACCCATCCATAAATCCATCGAAACATCCATCCATCCATCCATACTAGCACCCATCCATACATCCGTTCATCCATACCTCAATCCATCCATACATCCATCCATCCATCCAACCATTCATCTATCCGTATATACATCCACCTTTACATACACCCATCCATCCATACATACATCGAACCATACATCCATCCATCCCTACAAGTTCCCACGCATTCACGCATCGATCCATACATCTATCCATCCATACATCCACCAATCCATACATTAATACAGCCACACGTCCATAAATCCATCAATACATACATCCATAGAATCATACATACACCCATACACACATGCATACATACATCCATACATACATCCAACCATACATCCATCCACTGATACATCC
>NW_016915484.1:0-3173 GCF_001483705.2 Eufriesea mexicana | reverse complement strand
AAACGAAAAAAAATATACATTCCCGTTAAGGAAGAATTTACCCTACGCTGCTATAACAAAAAAATCTAACCGAAAAGCTTAATTTCAGAAATATGGGCGAAAAAAGTATACTGTGTATAACGATTTCACAGGCACTTGCTTTTCCGTTATTTTGTTTCATATATGCACCTTCAATCGTAAAATGATTGCCCTACTGGTTGGAGAACAATCTATTCTATGCAGGGGTAACGAAATACCTTAATCTACGATCAAAATTTAGAATGTAATAGCGATAATACATAGCTATGTTTGCAATTGAACGTCAAGATCGAAGAGAAATTGAAAAAACTATTAAAATCTGCCTATTCAGTAATGTTGATCAAATATTTCACTGGGCAGTCGAAATCTAGAATCTTCTACAGCAGATTGTAACGGACAATGCAGGAGTATTATAGGATCCCGCACTCACACCACTTCATTTTCCACATGTGTTGTTATACGATTTGCACTATGCAACATCTCTTGAAGAAGATGCTTAGTCTTTGAAATAGCCATGTGGTAAAGTATCGATGTAAAATATCAAACGATGTCTCTTATATTTAATAATATCAGTGGAATAATTATAAATATATTTCTGTTGCGAAAAATTCCAAATTTCTATAATTAATTCATGAACTGGAATTATTAATTATTCCATTATACTACTGAAAAGACAAACCATTAATATCTTCGGCAATAGTCTTTACGCAATAATCACCAATAATGATTTAAATAAGAACGAATTCATATCCAGAATGATATTAGAAAGCTCGCTAAAGCTGTGCCTATACGATGCAATTTTAAAAGTTAATGAATTAATTATAGACGAACACAAACGAAGTTACAGATGAAGATGAATAATTTCGTTCTTGGTAAAAAGAAAATGAAACTGCAATGGTTATATGCTTAGGTACTTTTTATTCACTTTGGAAGTTTCACATATACACGTTAATTGTTAACGACATAATAAACAATGGCATACAGACATTAGAATCTGAGTAGATGTTCGTATCACGGATCGTTGTGGGAAAAAGATGTTTCATAATACATATCACGTAATAATTATCATTATAATGATCATATATATATGTAACAATATTTATAGACGTATACAAACTACTGCACATGATTCTATTCAAGTACATGAGTTATCCTAATAATTCTTGATATTGGTTTATCTTGCATCTATCTCTCTTATCGTGCATCTCTTCGGTTTTCTCTTGTCCTAAACCTCATACGAAGTTCTATATTCCCTATTCATTTTCCTTTATATCTTTATCACCTTCAGCATCATCTATTTTATCATTTGCTACCTTCTTCCTTTCCTTTTTTGTATCTTCCAATTTATTTTTTATCCTTTCCTTCATTGCTCTGAAAATATAAATGTAAGACAGTCAATAAAAATTCTTACTTTCTGTAACATAGTTATAATGTAAATAATAAAGTAACTCTTCCTCTTTGTTTATAACTTACGATTTTTCTCGGGTTTTTACTTCCTCGTCACTTTCCCAATCGTTACTACAGTTTTCCTTCCTTTCTTTATTTGCAAGTCCAGGTAGTACAACAGCTGGTTATGAGCTTAATTTTGAATCAGATAAATGATCACGAGCTGAATTGCCCTGATCACTAAATTTTTATCTAACATCACAGATTCTTTTTCATCTTCCACTGCTTCTTCGTCAAATGATAAAAGATTGAAATCTCTGTAACAAAATTTTTCATTGCAAAGAATAATACTATCAGTAACTTAACTAGTATCATCAACTAAACCACTCACTAACTAAAATCATATAAGTTTGCAGAATTTAGATAGTAATTAGTAACTATCAGTTACTATCTAAATTCTGCAAACATATATGATTTTTAATATATTGCTGCTGGCTGTTTTTGCCTTTGAACTGTCCTTTACTGGTTCACTTTCCTGTACTATTATTCTTGATATAATATCAGCAAATGGATTGTTCAATATTTTAGTTTTTATCAATCTTAGAAGATAAAGTGGTCTATCATTCTACAAAAAAGGAGGAAATAATTATATCAAATCTTGATATATTTTCTTGTAAACATTAAATTTACCTCATCTACAAGTACTTCTTCAAGTTTAAACATGTTATATATAGTTCCTCCAGTAATTTTACCAAAGATTGTATGTTTATTCTGCAAATCTGGTGTAGAACCAAGAGTAAAGATGAATTTGGAACTATTGTCATCTTTTACAGCATTAGCCATAGCAATTATACCTCGTCCGCAGGTACATAATCTTGTACGAAAATCGTCCTAAAACACATATATACAATAATTATTTTTCAATAAAAAAGGAATTCATTTTATTTTTGAATATAATCGCACTTTAAATGGTTCTCCATATATTTTACCACCTTCTCCTGTACTTGTGGGATCACCACCATGTCTTATGAATCCTTTGATAACTGAAATATTTCGCGCTGAATTGTCTTGTCTCCGGGAAGCGCCTAGAAGTGCCAAAATAATACACCCTGATTGGTTAACGAATTTTCCTTTTCGTTAACCAATCCGGGATCTTCCCGGTAACCTCTTGGTCTTTTATTTCCGCGCGTTTTTTTGTCGCGCTTTTCCTGCGTGGGAGTATGCGCTTACGATCTGCAAACCCTGGGGGGTCTTCCTGCGGGCCCATGGTACATCACGTGGTACGCCGTCGCCTCCTCGTGATGCTTCGCGGGCCTTTCGGAAAAACCGATGGTTTATGGTACCCCCGCCTACGCTACTGAGGCCGTCATAGTTTAAGCCTGAAGGCTACTTTTTATCCCGCCAAATGGGTAAAGACTTTCGCTGAGGCGAAGAACAACTTTCTCAAAAGCAGCGATGGGTATGCTGCGCGTTCTATATACCCCCTTGACCATTTGTACGCCAAATGTTTCTATTTGTACATGCCTATGGCCGCTACAAAACTTTGTAGGTTTGTAAATTTAGTTATCCAGTTTAAGAAAATGTAGCATTATAAGGGCAACTATTCGATAGTTTTTGAGATCTGAACTAGAGATTTCTTCCGAATAATTATCGATAGTTATCAAGTGGCATTGCGATCTAACGGTAACATCCGAAAATTGCCATCGGCGTGGGAATTTTCGGATATCACCATTAGGCCACAACGGCACTTGATAAATATTCGAAATAAA
>NW_016915483.1:0-1209 GCF_001483705.2 Eufriesea mexicana | reverse complement strand
CTCGTGATGCCAGCAATGTCGCTCGTGACACGTCAGGTTGGGTTGCGTTACGTCCGCTTCTGCTTCGTTTGGTTGGGTTTGCATATGATAGATTTGATTTTCATGCAATACACTGCTATTCGGTGGATTTCTGTGCTCTACTTTGGTCTAATATTATCTGCTATGTTCAGGGGAGGCCAGGTATTGCGGCCGCGGCGTGTTATGATGAGTAAGGTTACGTTTGCTTGTGTTGCGCTTGGTTAGGTTAGTATAGGTTAACTTCAACTTTTGTGATGCACACTGTTGTTCGGTGGACTTCGAGAGTTCTCGTTGCTGTACTATGTTCAACTCATCTCAGGGGACGCCGGCAACGGCGGTCGTCGCACGTTAGGTTGAGTTAGATTACGTTTGGCAAGACTATGTTAGCGTGGGTAAGGCATGTATACCTTTGATTTTTCCGTTATACGCAGCGCTTCTACGAATTTCCGCTCCCAACTCTCATCTAATATGGTCTGCACGTCCCTGGCAGCCCAGGAAATGTGGTCGCGTCATGATAGGTTGAGCTAGATTACAATTGTTTTGGTTAGGTAACGCTGGGTCTGGCACGCATAGCTCTGTCCCCTGTGCTTCTCACTGCTATACGGTAGATATCCGCTCTCTGCATTGCTCTGCGAGCATATGCTTGCCCCAAGGAGTCTGGTCGCGTCACGTTAGGTTATGTTATGTCACGCTTGATTATGTTAGGAGAGGATATCTTCGACTTTTGCGCTGTACATTGCGTTTCCATAGATTTCTGCGCTCTAGTCTCCTATATTATGTTCTGCCCGACTCTGTGGAGGCCAGCAATAGTACTCGCGGCACGATAGTTTGAATTACGTAACGATTTGTAAGGTTATGTTAGGTTAGGTTGGCTCCCACTTTTGTGACATACGCTGCTGTTTGTTGTATTCCTGCGTTCGACTGTGCTCTAGTATATTCTAGTATATTCAGCAATATTCATATATTGTTCTGTGGTTGTCAGCAATAGTGGTCTGGGCACGTAAGGTTGGGCCATGTTACGTTTGGTTGTGTTACGCTTGGTTATGTGAGGCAAGGGTAGCTCCGACTTTTGTGCTGTGCACTGCAATCCGATGAAGTTCTGCGCTCTACTGTGACCTAGCTTTCCAGGCTATGCTCTGGAAATTCCAGAAATGGTGGCCGCGGCGGGTTAGGATGAGGTAAGTTACGTTT
>NW_016915482.1:0-614 GCF_001483705.2 Eufriesea mexicana | reverse complement strand
CCTAACTTTCTTGCATATAGAAGGAGGAAAGGATCTTCTGGCGTACTATAGTCACTGCAATCCTATAGAATCTGGCTGGAAAATTCAATTTTGGTCACATAATGGACTACTATCGTTCTGGCGTACTATAGTCACTGCAATCCTATAGAATCTGGCTGGAAAATTCAATTTTGTTCACATAATGGACTACTATCGTGGGGACCTAACTTTCTTGCATATAGAAGGAGGAAAGATTCTACTGGCGTGCTATAGTCATTGCGATGCTATAGAATCCGGCTTGAAAATTCAATTTTATTGATGTTTTCGAATAACATTGAGGTCGCTTAACTTTCTTGTATAAATAAGGATGAATTACTCCATTGGCGTGCTATAACCATAGCAAAGGTATAGAGTCTGGTTGGAAAATTTAATTTTATTGACGTTTTCGTCGAATATCGTGGTGGCCGTGGTTTTTTGCATATATAACAGGAAATATCCTATTGTCGTGCTATAGCCATTGGAATGCCATAGAATCATGTTGGAAAATTCAATTTTATCGACATTTTCGACTAATATCGTGGTGAGCTAACTTTCTTGCAAAAATAAGGAAGAAATATCCTATCGGCGTGCTATAG
>NW_016915481.1:0-480 GCF_001483705.2 Eufriesea mexicana | reverse complement strand
GCCAGATTCTATAGCATTGCGAAGGCTATAGCAAGCCATTAGAATCATTCATCCTTATTTGTGTAAGAAAGTTAGCTCTCCACGGTATTAGTAAAAAATGTGAATAAAATTGAGTTTTCCTTCCATATTCTACTGCATTGCAAAGGCTATATCACTCCGAACGGATCTTTCCTCCGTACCTGTGGAAGGAAGTTATCTCACCACTAAAGTAGTCGAAAATATCAATAAAATTGAATTTTCAAGGAAGATTCTATTGCATTACAATGCCTTTTGCACGCCAATAGTATCTATCCTACTTATATATGCGAGAAAGTTATCTCACCACCATGTTAACCGAAAATGTCAATAAAATTGAATTGTCCATCCACAATCTATATCATTGCAATGTCTACAGCACGACAATAAAATCATTCATACTTTGTATGCAAGAAAGTTAGCTCACCACGATATTAGTCGAAACTGTCAATGAAATTGAATCTG
>NW_016915480.1:0-1658 GCF_001483705.2 Eufriesea mexicana | reverse complement strand
TTGCGACGACCACAACTGCTGGGCTCCAGATATTCGAGCAGAGCACAGTACAGCAATGTAGAGTGTTGAAACCCACCTTACAAAAGTAAAGCTACCCTGTCCTAACATAACGGATCGTAACATAACCAATCGCAACATACCTCAGACTAACGTCCCGAGACGAATACTACTGGCATCCCTATAGCCAAGCAGAATGTGCTAGGGCACATCAAAGCGCAGTAATTCATCGAATCGCAGTATTGAGCGCAAAGGTCATAGCCACCCTATCCAAACCTGTCCGATCCTAGCCAAGGCATTCGTAACATAACTCAAACTTGCGAGGCGAGACCGCAATTTCTTGCATACCCAGAGCCAAGCTGAGCATACTAGGGCACAGTAGAGCGCAGGAATTCAACGTATACCAGTGTATATCACTGAAATCAAAGCTATCCAAGCATAACCCAAACCAACATAGCCTAACGGAACGCAGCGTTGTTCAAACTAACGTCGCGAGACCACAACCACTAGCCTCCCGAGAGCCAGGCGCCATATACTGGAGCTCAGTAGAGTGCATAGAACCACCAAATAACAGTGTACTAGGCAAAGGTCAATGATATCGTAACCTGACCTGTCCCAACCTCACATAATCTAACGCAAAATAGCAAAACATAACGAGCCGAGGCCTCTATTGCTAGACTCCCCAGAGCCCAGCAGAACATATTCTAGCACAGTAGTGCGCGGAAATCCACCGCATAGCCGCGTACAACACAGAAGTCGAAGCCATTCTAAGCAAACGTAACCTAACCTGTACATAACCAAACGAAACATATCTCAACTTATGGTGCCACGACAGCTATGTCTGGTCCCCGCAGAGCCGAGCGGGGTATCCAAACGTAATATAAATAAACGCAGCCTGTCACAACCAAACGTGCCGAGACTACTACTACTGGCCTCCACAACGCCAATGATAGCATATTAGAGAAGAGTAGAGAGCAGAAATCCATCGAATAGCAGTGTATAGCAGAAAAGTCGAAGCAATCCAAACACAACCAAGGCTAACATAAAATAACCGAACGTATCCTACCTTAACCAAAAGTGCCGAGACAACAATTGCTGGCCTCCACGTTGCCAAGCGGGGCATATTATTGGAGAATATAGCGCTCAGGTCCATTGAATGGCAATGCATGTCACGAACGTCAATGATATCCCAACATAACCCAAACAAACTTAACCTAACCAAACGTAGTATAACTCAACCTAACGTGACGCGACCACTCTTGCTGGGCTCCCGAGGGCCATGCAATATATATTACAGGAGGGTAGGGCGCAGAAATCCGTACAATCGCAGTGTGTAGCAGAAAAATCGAAACTATCCAGGCCTCACCATTCTAAGATAAACTAACCAAACGTAACCTAACACAACCTAACATGCCACGGCCACTACTTATGGCCTCCGCAGAGCAAAGCAGAGCAAATTAGAGCAAAGTAGAGCTGAGAAAACCACCGAGATGCAGTATGCAGCACAAAAGTCAAATGTACCGTGTCCTAACCTAACCAATCGTAACAATGCCAAACGTATCAAAGCTTAACCAAGCATGCCGCCGCCACTATTGCTTGCCTCCCCGGAGCCAAGCAGAATACAGTAGATCTGCGTAGATCACAGGAATATACCGAGAAAC
>NW_016915479.1:0-507 GCF_001483705.2 Eufriesea mexicana | reverse complement strand
TTTTCCCGCTACAAAAATACCTAGCCTATCCGGCTGCAGGAAATTTCCAGTTGGCGTCGAGCGGGCATACCGGTAACATATGCTGGAATATTTCCACGAGACAAAGTGAAATAATAAATCTCAAACTGTTTCGTGAAGTAGTGATATCGCTGATTGACTTTTAATTACTTTACGAAGAATGAACATTTCTTTGGTGTTGATATACTACATGTGAAAAAAGAGATGTTGCATAGTGTAAATCGTATAATGATACTCGCGGAAAATAAAGTGGTGTGAGTGTGGGATCCTATAACGTTACTACATTGTCCGTTACAATCTGCTGTAGAAGATTCTAGATTTCGACTGCCCATTCGAATGTTTGATCAACATTACTGAGTAGGCAGCTTTTTAATAGATTTTTCAATTTTTCTTCGATCTTGACGTTCAATTGCAACATAGTTATATTATTATCGCTATTACATTCTAAATTTTGATTGTACATTAAGATATTTCATTACTCCTGCATAA
>NW_016915478.1:0-309 GCF_001483705.2 Eufriesea mexicana | reverse complement strand
ATAGCACGACAATAGGATATTTCTTCCTTAATTATGCAAGAAAGTTAGCTCACCACGATATTAGTCGAAAATGTCAATAAAATCGAATTTTCCAGCCAGGTCCTATAACATTGCAATGGCTATAGCAAGCAAATAGGATAATTCTTCCTTATTTATGCAAGAACGTTAGCTGACAACGATATTAGTCGGAAATGTCAATAAAATTGGATTTTCCAGCCAGATTCTATAGGATTGCAATGACTATAGTACGCCAGTTCGACCTTTCCTCCTTCTATATGCAAGAAAGTTAGCTCACCACGATATTGGTTG
>NW_016915477.1:0-1576 GCF_001483705.2 Eufriesea mexicana | reverse complement strand
CCACTATGCCTGCAGTCCCCAGACACATGCAGAGTGTGATATCAGTCAGCAGAGCGCTGAAGTGCATAAAATAGCTGTGTGTAGCACAATAGCCGAAGCTGTCCTCACCTAAAGCAACGTAACCTAATCAAGCCAATCGTATTCTGGCTAAACCTAACGTGACGCAACTACTGTTGCTGACCTCCCGAATGTCCAGTAGAGTATAGTAGATAAACGTACAGCATAGAAATCGAACGAATAGCGACAAAAGTCAAAGATATCCTGTCCTAACCTTTCCAAACGTAATGCTACCAACGCAACCTAACTAAGCCTAATGCGCCGAGACCACTATTGCTGGCCTGCCCAGGGCCATGCAGAATATACCAGAGCACAGTAGAGCGCAAAAATCCGCCGCATTGCACTGTATAGCACAAAATTCAAAGGTATCCTATCCCAACGTAACCAATCGTATCGCAACCGAACGTAGCCTAACTCAACGTAACGTACCCCGATCACTATTTCTGGCCTCTCCAAAGCCACGCAGTGCATACTAGAGCACAGTAGAGCGCAGAAAACCACCGAATAGAGGTGTATAGCACAAAAGTCGAAGCCATCCTGTCCTAACCGAACGAATCGTGACATAACGAAACGTAAGCTGTCTTCTCCTAACCTGCCGCGACGACTCTTGCTCGCCTCTCCAGAGTCGAGCACATCATGTTAGAGGGGGTAGCGCACAGAAATCTATAGAAACGTAGAGTATAACAGAAAAGTCAAAGCTAACCAAACCTAATTCAGGCCAACGTTACAAAACCAAACGTACCATTACTCCACATAACGATCGCTACCACTATTGCTGGCCTCGCCATGGCAAAGCAGAATATAGTAGAGCACAGTAGGGCGCAGAAATCCACCGGGTATCAGTGTATAGTACGAAAGGCAAGGCTACACTTAGCGAAACTAACGTAACCTAACGTAACCAAACTTAACCTATGTAAATCTAACGTACCGAGACCACTATTGCTGGAATACCCAGAGCCAAGCGGTGCATAATAGAGCAATGAATGGCGCAGAAATCCAACGAATACCGTGTGTATCACAAAAGCCGAAGCTATCCTACTGTATCACATCCAAACGTAATATAACCGAACGCAACATAACACAGCCTGACGTGCTTATGCCACAATTTCTGACCCCTCGGAGCATGGCATGCAGAGCCTATTAGATCACAGCAGATCGCAGAAATCCAACGAATAGCACTGTATGGCACGAAAGTTAAAGCCGTCCATGACCAACCTCGCCAAGCGTAGCAAAGCCAATTGTATCCAAACCCTACCGAGCGAACCTGGCACACTATTGCTGTCCTCCCATGTGCCAAGCGGATCATATTAGAGGGCCGCAGAGCACAGAAATCCACCGTATTGCCGTGCAAAGCTCAAAAGTGTAAGGTAACCCGTCCTAACCTGTCATATCCTATCCTATCTAAAAGTAGTGCAACTCAACATATCGTGATGAGACAGATATTGATGGACGCCATAGAGCCAAGAAGAACATATTAGAGTACAATAAAAAGCAGAGATCCAACGCGTTGCTGTGTTTA
>NW_016915476.1:0-472 GCF_001483705.2 Eufriesea mexicana | reverse complement strand
CACGTCTGTCCATTGAATTCCAGCTCTCTACTCTCCCTCAATATGTTTTACTTGACTCTGGGGAGGCCAGAAATTGTGGTCTCATCACTCAAGGTTGAGCTATGCAACGTTTGGTTACGTTACGTTTGGTCAGCTTATGATAGGATACCTTCGACTTTGGTGCCATACACTGCAATGCGGCGGACTTCTGCGCACTACTGTGCTCTAATATTCTCGGTTTGGCTCTGGGGTGGCCAGCAATAGTGGTCTCGGTACGTTAGGTATAGTCATGTTACGTTTATTTATGTCTCGAATGGTTGTGTTACGAGAGGATAGCTTTGACTTTTGTGCTGTACACTGCTATTCGGTGATTTCTGCGCTCCACTCTGCGGTAATATGCTCTGCTTGGCTCTGGAGCGGACAGCAATAGTGATCGCGGCACGTTAGTTTGGGATACGTTACGTTTGGTTAAGATAGGATTCTTTAGGTTAGG
>NW_016915475.1:394-725 GCF_001483705.2 Eufriesea mexicana | reverse complement strand
AATGTTAGGTCGCCACGATATTTGTCGAAAATGTCAATAAAACTGAATCTTCCATTCAGATACAATAGGATTGCAATGGCTACAGCTGGCCAACAGAATCTTACCTCGATATTTATGCACGAAAGCTACCTCACCACGATATTAGTCGCAAATGTCAATAAAATTGCATTTTCGAGGCAGATTCTATAGCATTGCAGTGGCTATAGCACGTCAACAGTATCTTTCCTCATTATTTATACAAGAAAGTTTGCTCACCACGATATTTGCCGAAAATGTCTGTAAAATAGAATTTAGCAGCCAGATTCTACTGCACTGCAATGGCTATAGCGTG
>NW_016915475.1:0-239 GCF_001483705.2 Eufriesea mexicana | reverse complement strand
GAAATTTAGCTCACCGCGATATTAGTCGAACATGTCAATAGAATTGAATTTTCCAGCCAGATACTATAGCATTGCAATGGCTATAACTAGCCAGTAGAATCTTCCCTCCGTATTTCTGCAAGATAGTTACATCACCACGGTATTATACGAAAATGTCAATAAAGTTGAATTTTCTCGGGAGATACTATAGCATTGTAATGGCTATAGCACGGCAATCGTATCTTTTCTCCTTATTTGTA
>NW_016915474.1:0-572 GCF_001483705.2 Eufriesea mexicana | reverse complement strand
GTTTATCTACGCTAGGTTAGGTTAGGTTAGGCCAGGTTATGTCAGGGTATATTTTACTTTTGTTCTATCCATTGATGTGTGGTGGCTTTCTGCGCTATGCTGCGCTCTACTATATTCTGCTCGACTTTGGGGAGGCCAGCAATAGTGGTCATGGCACGTTAGGTTTTGTTAGGCTACATTTGATAATGTTACGATAGGTTACAATTGGATAAGGTTGCTTTGATTCTTGTGCTACGCACCGCTATTTGGAGGGCTGCTTCGCACTGCATTGTTCTGCACTACACTGCAGGCCTTGCAGGCCAGCAATAGTCGTCTCGGCACGTTAGATTGTGTTAGGCTACGTATGGTTAGGTTATGTTTGTTTCGGTTAGGTTTGGATAGCTTTGACTTTTGTATTATACACTGCTGTTCGTTGAATTTCGGAGCTATACTGTGCTCTAGTATGCTGTGCTTGGCTCTGGAGAGGTCGGCAACGGTGGACGTGGCACGCTTGGTTTAGCTGAGGTATTTGTAGCTTTTTTAGGTTTGGTCATGCTTGGTTAGGGGGCCTTGACAATTGTGCTGTACAGTAT
>NW_016915473.1:0-254 GCF_001483705.2 Eufriesea mexicana | reverse complement strand
GGTGGAGTTATATTACGTTCAGTTAGGTTAGGTTAGGTTTATTTCGTTCAGGATAGTTTCGACCTTCGCGCTATATACTGTAATCTAAGAGATTTCTGCGCTCTACTGTGTTGTACGACATTCTTCTTGTCCCTGGCGTGCCCGGCAATAGTGGTCTAGCCACGTTAGTTCCAGTTATGTTGCGCTTGGATAGGTTTGGTTTGGTTAGGTTAGGATCGGATAGCTTTGACCTTTGTGCTCTTGAATACTATTGG
>NW_016915472.1:0-457 GCF_001483705.2 Eufriesea mexicana | reverse complement strand
GTTTCTATAGCATTGCTATGGCTACAGCACGCCAATAGGATCTTCCCTCCTTATTTATGCAAGAAGGTCAGCGCGCCACTATATTAGAAGGAAATATCCATTCAATTGAATTTTCGATTCAGATTCTACTGCACTGCAATGGCTATAGCACGCCAATAGAATCTTTCCTTCTTAGTTATGCAAGAAAGTTTGCTCAACACGATATTTGCCGAAAATGTCGATAAATTGAATTTTCCAGCCAGATTGTACAGCAATGTAATGGCTATCGCTCGACAAAAGAATCTTTCCTCCTTATTTATGCAAGAAAGTTAGCTCAACACGATATTAGTCGAAAATGTCAATAAAATTGAATTTTCCAGCCAGATTGTACAGCAATGTAATGGCTATCGCTCGACAAAAGAATCTTTCCTCCTTATTTATGCAAGAAAGTTAGCTCAACACGATATTAGTCGAAAAT
>NW_016915471.1:13403-14487 GCF_001483705.2 Eufriesea mexicana | reverse complement strand
TAGCTTTAACTATTGCACTGCACGCTGCTTTTCGGTGGATTTCTGCTCTCTACTTGTCTCTAGTATGTCCTTCTTTGTCCTGGGGAGGGCAGCAACAGCGGTCTCGGCACGCTATGTTGATTTACGCATAGTTTGGCTACTCTCGGTTGGTTTGGGTGAGTCATAGGTAGTTTTGACCTTTCTGATATACACTGCGACTCTATGTTTTTCTGCCATCTACTCTCCACTAATGAGTTCTGCTTGGCGCTGGGGAGGCCAGCAATAGCGTTCTCGGTACGTTAGGTTGAGATAGGCTATATTCGGCCCTGTCCTTTTTGTTTGGGTTAGGCTTAGGTAGCTTTGACTCTTCTGATATACACAGCGATTCTATGGATTTCAGCGTTCTACTCTCTGCTAGTGCGCTCTGCTTGGCTCAGCGGGAGCCAGCAAAAGTGGCCCCGGCACGGTATGTTGTGACAGGTTACGTTCGGTTAGGAGGGTCTGGACAAATTTGGCTAGTATAACTTTAACTTTTGAGCTGTGCACTGCTATCAGGACGATTTCTGCTTTCTAATGTGCTCTAGTATGTCCTGCTTGGCGCTGATGAGGGCAGCAATAACGTTCTGGCCACGTTAGGTTTTGCTACGCTATGCTTGTTCATATTATGTTTGTGTGAGTTAGGATTGGGTAGCTTCGACTTTCCCGATATACACCGCTATTTAAAGAATTACAGCGATCTACTCTCCACCAATGTATTCCGCTTGGTTCTCGGGGGCCCACCTATAGTGGTGGCGGTACGTTGGATTGAGTTAGGTGACATTTCTTTAAGTTGCCCTTGGTAAGATTAGGAAAGGGTTGCTTTCACTTTGGTGATATAGTATGCTATTAGGTAGAACTGTGCACCCTACTCTGCCCTAATATTTTCAGCTTGGGTCCGGGAAGTCCAGCAGTAGTGTTCTCGGCACGTTATCTCCATTCAGGTTACGTTCGGCTAGGACGGGTGGAGCTATGTTTGGTTAGGATATCATTTAGTTTTGTGCTGTACACAGCAATTCGGTGGAGTTCTGCGATCTACTGTGCTCTAGTATGCCCTGCCTGGTTCTGA
>NW_016915471.1:0-7206 GCF_001483705.2 Eufriesea mexicana | reverse complement strand
ATAGCATGTCTTAACTTAGCAAAACCGAACGTAACCAATTCAAACCTAACATGCCTATCCATATATTGCTGGACTCCCCATCGCCAAGCAGGGCATATTGGGGGAGAGTCTAGTGCAGTGGTCCATAGAATGGCAGTTTATAGCACGGAAGTCAGAGATATCCTAACCTAGCACAAACAAACCTAACCTAACTAAACGTAACATAACACATACTGACGCTCCGCTGCCACTATTTCTGAAACTCCCAGAGCAAAGCGGGGAATATTAGACCACAGTAGATCGCAGAAATCCACCGTATAACTGTGTACAGAGTAAAGGACATAGCTATCATGTCCTGACCTATCGAAACGTTGCCCAGCCAAATGCAGCATGACTCAATCTAACTCGCCGAGACAACTATTGCTGCACTCCCCAGCGCCAAGCAGATAATATTAGAGCACAGTGGAGCACAGAAATCCATCGAATAGGAGTGTAGAGCACAAAAGTCAAAGATACCCTATCCAAACCTAACCAAGCCATACCAATCCTAACGTAACGTACCTCAGCCAAACATGGCACGGCCATTACTTCTAGCCTCCACAGATACAAGCGGATGCTAGTAGAGCAACGCGGAGCACATGTGTCGACCGAATAGCGGTGTATAGCAGAAATTTCAACGCTACCCTGTCCTAACCTAACAAATCGTGACATAGCCAAGCACAAAGTTATCAGGCTTACCTGCCGACATCGCTATTGCTGGCCAGCCCATATCCAGGCAGAGTATATTAGAGAACCGTAGAGCGTAAGAAACATCGGTATGACAGTGTATAGCAGAAAAGTAGAAGCTATCCTGTCTTAACATAACCAAACGTGACATAGCAAAACGCAAAATATATCGGCCTAACGTACCGACAGCGCTACTGCTGGCCAGGCCATATCCAAGCAGAGCATATTAGAGCACAGCGGAGCCCAAGAAACATCGGTATAGCAGTGTATAGCACTAAAGTCAAAGCTATCATGTCCAAACCTGACCAAACTTAACGTAACCAAACGCACCCTGACATATCATAACGTGCCGACACCAGTGTTGCTGGCCACCTCAGAGCCAAGCAGAATAAAATGGAGCAGAGTATAGCGCATAAGTCCACCGAATAGCTGTGTGAAGCATAAGTGTCAAAGTAACCCTAACCTAACCTATCCAAACGTTACATTACAAAATCCGGCATAGAAAGACCTATCGTGCCACGACCACTATTGCTGTCATCCTCAGACACGAGCAGATTATAGTAGAGCACAGTAGAGCGCAGAAAGGCATCAGACAGCAACGTATTGCCCAATAGTCAAAGACATTCTAACCTAACCAGACGTAACATCACTTAACCAAACGTAGAACAGCTAAACCTAACGGGACGAGACCTCTATCGCTGGCCTCCCCAAAGCCAAGCTGAACAGAGTAGAGCACTGTAGGGCGCAGAAGTTCACGGAACAGCAGCGTATAGCACAAGAGTCAAAGACATCCGGGCCAAACATAGCATAACCCGACCTAACATAACGTAACGGAGCTAAAGTTATCGTGCCACGACCTGGCTTCCGCAGGGTCGAGTAGAGCATAGGAGAGCAACGTATAGAAGAGAAATCCTCCGAATACCAGTGTATAGCGCAGAAGTCAAAGGTATCCTTTCCTAGCTTATCCAAACGCGCCGCGGACAACATTTCTGTAGCGCGCAGAAGTCCACCGAGTAGTAGCGTATAGCACAAAAGTTAAAGCTTCCCTAGCCTAACTTAATCACACATATGACATAACCTATCGTAGCTAAACAAAACCGAACGTGCCTAGACCAGCATTACTGAGCTCCCATAGCGAAGCTGAAGATATTGGAGCGCAGTACAGCACTGAAGGACACCGAATAGCTGTTTACAGTGCAAAAGTTAAAGCCACCGTTTCCTAGCATAACAAATCCTAACACAACCAAACGTAACATAACTGAAAATAACGACCCTCGACCATTACTGCTGGCCCACCGAGCGTCGTTCAGGGCACAGTATATCATTGTATAGCGCAGAAATCCACCGCATTGCCGTGTATAGCACAAAAGTGGAAGAAATCCTAGCCCAACATGTCCTATCCGAACCTAACCGAACGTAACGTAACTCAAAATGAGGTGCCGAGATTATTGTTGCTGGCCTCCGCAGAGCCAAGCGGAGCATATGAGAGGAATGTAGAGCGCAGAAGTCCACCGAATGGGGGTGCATAGTACAAGAGTCAGAGCTGCCCTCTCCTAACCTAACCAAACGTAACATGGCCATACGTAATCTACCTCAACCTAACGTGCCGACACCGGCACTGCAGGCCTCCCCAGAGGCAAGCAGCACATGCTAGAACACAGCAGATCGCAGAAATCCGCCGAAGCACCGTGTACGCCACGTAAGTCGAAGCTGTCCAAACATAACCCTGACCAACGGGACCTACACGAACGTAGCTTATCGAAGTCTAACGTGCCGCGACCACAATTACTCGACTCCCCACGGGCAACCAGAGTATAGTAGATCGTAGCAGTCCACCGAACACCAGTGTATACCACGAAAGTCAATCCCATCCAAACCTAACTCAAACAAACGTAACGCAGCCAAACGTAGACTAACGCAATCCAACGGGCCGAGACTGCCATTACTGGACTGTCCAGTGTTAAGCAGGGTACAGTAGAACATCGTGGGGCGCAGAAATCAAACGAACAGCTGTGCATAGCGCTAAAGTCAAAGCTATCCTTGCCTAACATAACCAAAAATAAGAAAACCAGCCGTAACCTAATCCAAACTAACGCGCCGAGGCCACTATAAGTGGCCTCCACAGAGCCAAGTAGGGCATACTGGAGCCCAGCGCAGCGCAGAACGTAACATGCCCAAACTTTATTTATCTCAACGTAACTTGCCGAGACCACTATTGCTTGCCAGCCCAGGGCAAGGCAGTGCATACTAGAGCAGAGCAGATCGCATAAAGCCACCAAATAGCAATGTATAGCACAAAAGTGGGAGGTATACTAACCCAACCTGACCTAACTTATCCTAACCAAACGTGGAGTAACTAAACCAAGCGTGCTATGACCACACTTGCTGACCTCTCCAGAGACAAGCAGATGCTAGTAGAGCAATGCAGGACGCAGATATGGACCGAATAGCAGTGTATAGCGCAAAGGTCGAAGCAACCACATCCTAACTTAGACAATCATAGCATTATCAAACGCAACCTAACACAAAGTAAAGTTCTGCGACCACGTTTGCAGCCACAGAACCAAGCAGAGCACATTTGTGTGTAGTAGAACTGAGAAATCCTTGGAATCGTAGTGTATACCAGAAAAGTCGTAGCTACCAAGACCCAGCCCAACCAACCGTAACCAAACCAAGCAAAGCGTAACTCAACATATCCTGTCGTGACCACTATTGCTGGATACACGAGGACAAAGAAGAATATATTCTAGCACAGTTGAGCGCAGAAGTCCGCGGAATAGCCGTGCATAGCACAAAGGTTTACCGATCCTTTCCTAACCTATCAAATGGAACCATAGCCGATCGTAACATAACTCAAAGCTACGTACCGCGAACACTATTGCTGGCCTCCCCAGATTCGGGCAGATTATTGCAGGGCAAGTGGAGCGCAGAAGTCCATAGGATAGCAGTGAATAGCGCAAAAGTCAAAGCTACCGTTAGTGGACCGAGCGTAACCAAACGTAGCGTAACTGAACGTATCGTGACGCGGACACAGTTGCTGGCCCGCAGTGTGTCAGGCAGATTATAGTGTAGCAATGTAGAGCGCAGGAATCAACCGAAGAGCAGTGTATAGCAAGAAAGTCTAAATTACCCTATCCTAATTTATCCAAACGTAGTATAAGCGAACCTAACATAACATAACCTAACGTGCTGCGGCCACGGCTTCTGACCTCCCCAGAGACGAGCGGAATATACTGGGGCACAGTAGAGCGCACAAAGCCACCAAATAAGAGTGTATAATACAAAAGTCAAAGAAACACTAACCCAACGTGTCCTCACGTAACCAAACCAAACGTAGATATTCCAAACATTACGTGCCGTGTCAACTGATGCCGACATCCCCAGAGGCAAGCGGAATATACTGGGGCACAGTAGAGCGCAGGAAACTACCGAATGGCAGTGTATAGCTCAAAAGTCAAAGAAACGCTAACACAACTTCTCCTCGCGTAACCTGTCCAAACGTAGATATTCCAAATCTAACGCGCCGAGTACATTGATGCTGGCCTTGCCATCGCCATGCAGAACATATTAGAGGAGACAAGAGCGCCGGAATACACAGGACCGCAGGGTATGCAGAAAAGTCGAAGCCGTCCATACCAGACCCAAATAAACATAACAAAGCCAAACGTAGCCTAACTCGGGCTAACGTGCCGCGGACACAGTTTCTGCCCTCCGCAGATCAAACTAGTGCATGTTAGATGGCAGTAGAGCGCAGAACTCCATAGAATCGCAGTGTACAGCACAAAAGTCAAAGATATCCTCTCCTAACATATCAAAACGGGAAATAACCAAACGAGCATAATACAACCTAACGTGCCTGCGCCGCTATATCTGTCCTCTTAAGGGCAAAGCAGGACATACTAGAGCACTGTAGAGCTCGGAATTCCGCCGAATAGCAATGTGCAGCTCAAAAGTTGGAGCTATCCTGACCGAACATTTCCTAACCCAACCTATCCAAACGTAACATGAATCAACACTACGCGCCGAGGCCACTATTGCTGGCATTTCGAGAGCCATGCTGAGAATATTAAAGCACCGTGTGGAGCAGAAATCCTCCTAATAGCAGACTATAGCACTTTAGTCAAAGCCATCCTCTTCTAACATAACCTACCGTAACGTGACCAAACATAATCCAACACAACCTAACGTGTCGCGACCACAATTGCTATCCTCCACAGAGTCAAACGGAACACGTTAGTGGAGACCAGGACGGATAGTTCCATATAATCCCAGTGTATATGAGAAAAGACATAGCTACCCAAACCTATCTCAAACAAAGGGAACATAACCAAATATAGCATAAATCAACCTGTTGTGCCGAGACCACTATTGCTGCCCATGCAGGGCCAAGTAGGGCATACTAGAGCCCAGTTGGGCGCAGAAATCCACCGAAGAGCAGTGTACAGCGCGAAAGTTAAAACTATCCTTACCAAACGTGGCATATTCCAAACCAACCAAACCAGCCTGATTCATTATAACTTGCAGAGACAGTGATCGCTGGCCTCGCTAGAGCCAAGCTGAGAATATTAGAGCAGTGTAGATCGCACAAATCAGCCTAATAGCAGACTATAGTACTAAACTCATAGCAATCCTCTCATAACTTGACCAAGAGTAACATGACTAATCGTAACATAACTCAACCTAACGTGCCGAGACAGCTATTTTTGCTATCACAAGAGACAAGCAAGACATACTAGAGCACAGTAAAGCGCTGAAATCCAACGAATAGAAGTGTACATCACAGAAGTTGAAGCTCTCCTTACCAAGCGTAGCCTAAGCCAACCTAACCGACCGTAGCCTGGCACATCGTAACGCGCCGAGACCAACTTTGCTGGCTTTGCCAGAGTCAAACTGAAAATATTAGAGCCCTGTAGAGCACAGAGATTTATCCTAATAGCAGAATACAGGACTAAAGGCAAAGCTATGCCCTCCTAACATAACCAAACGTAACTTAACCAAACGTAACATAGTTCAACCTAACTTGACGCTACCGATATTGCTGGCCTCCACAAAACCAAGCAGAACGTATTAGTGGAGGTAAGGACGCAACAATCCGTACAATTGCAGTGCATATCGGGAAAGTCGGGGTTATCCGAACCTAACCCAAACTAACAGGACATAATCGTACATTGCCTAGCTCAACCCGACGTGTCGAGACCGATATTCCTGCCATCCCCAGAGCCTAGCAGAACATATTAGAGCACAGTAGAGCGCATAAATCCAACGAATGGCGGTGTATAGCATAAAAGTCAAAGCTATCCTATCTTAACCTTACCAAACGTAACATAACCAAACGTTATGTGTCTCGGTCTAACGTGCCGAGACCACTGCTGCTGGCATCCCCAGAGCCAAACAGAACAAACTAGAGCACAGTAGACCGCAGAATTTCACCGAAGAACAGATTACACCACGAAAGTCAAAGCAATCCGAACCTAACCTGAATTAACACAGGCTGACCAAACGTAGCCTAACTCAACCTAACGTGCCGATACCACTACAACTGGCCTCCACAGAGTCTAGCAGAGCACAGTAGAGCAATGGAGAGAGCAGAAGTCCTCTGAATGGAGGCGTATGGCACAAAAGTAAAAGACAGCCTATGCTACAGTGACCAATCGTAACATCACTAAACGTGGACTAACACCACCCATCGTGCCGCGACCACTATTACTCGCATGCCACGTGTTGTGCAGAGTATAGTAGAGTAATGTAGATCGCAGAAATCCACCTAATAGCAGTGTATCGCACAAAAGTCAAAGCTACCCTATCTTAACGTATCCAAACGTAATATAACCGAGCACAACGTTACTTAACCCAACGTGCCCAGACAACTGTCACTGGATCCCTCAGAGCCAAGCAGGATATGCCAGTGCACAATAGAGCGCAGAGGACCACCAAATATCAGTGTACGGCACAACAGTCAAAGATATCCGAACCTAACCTCACCTAACCTATCGTAAGCAAACGTAGAATAACTAAACCTAACGAGCTGGGACCTCTATTGTAGGCCTCACCAGAGCCAAGCAGAACGTATTAGAGAACAGCGGAGTGCAGGAATCTCCGAATAGCAGTGTATATCACAAATGTCAATGCCATCCTAGCCAAACGTAACCTATCGTAGCCTAACCACGCGTAACCTACCGCAGACCATCGTGCCACGACCGATACTGCTGGTCTCCTAAGAGTCGACCAGGGTATAGTAAAGGAACGTAGATCGCAGGTATCCACCGAATAGCCGTGTACAGCTCAAAAGCTGAAGCCTTCGTTTCCTGAAGTGACAAATCGTAACATAACCAAACGTAACATAACACAAATCAACGTCCTGCGACCATTACTGCTGGGCTCCCCAGATTGGGTCAGAGTGTAACGGAGCGCAGTAGATAGCAGAAATCCACATAGCAATTTGTAACATGAAAGTCAAAGCTATCCTAGCCTAGCGCAGGGTAACCTAACCTGACCGCACGT
>NW_016915470.1:0-905 GCF_001483705.2 Eufriesea mexicana | reverse complement strand
AATCTAACGTGACATAACCTAACCTAAGCAAACTTAGCCTATCTCAATATAGCGTACCGCGACTACAATTGCTGGCCATCCCAGGGCCAAGCAGAGCGCATTAGGACGCAACAGATCGCAGAAATCCACCGAGCAAGGGTGTACAGCACAAAGGTCACAGCTGCCATCATAGCGTACCCGAACGTAACATAACTCAGCCCAAAGTGCCTAGACCACTACAGAATAAGCTAGAGCGGAGTAGAGCGCAGAATTCCACCGAATAGCAGTGTACGGCGAGAAAGTCAAAGTTACCATATCCCAACGTTGCCAAACGTAACAAGACCGAAAGTGACCTGACTCCGCCTAACAGCCCCACGCCAGTATTATTGAACTTCACAAAGCCAAGCGGAATAGGCTGGAGCACAGTAGAGCACAGAAATCCGCGGCGCTGGAGTGTGAAGCGCAAAAGTCGAAGATACCCTATCACAACCAGGCACAACCTGTCCAAAACAAACGTAGCCAAACTCAACCTACCGTGCTGAGACCACTATTGCAGTCTTTCCCATAGCGAAACTGAATGAATGTAGTCGCAGTAGAGCGCAGAAGACCACCGAATAACAGTCTATACCAGGAAAGTAAAAGCTGCCCATGCCTGACCCAAGCAAACAAAACCGAACCGAACGCAACATTGCTCAACGTTTCGTGCCGATACCATTGCTATTGGCATCCCCAGAGTAGAAGAGGTTAGAGTAGAGCAATGTAGAGCGTAGAAATCCTGCGAAAAGCAATGTGTAGCACAAAACTTGAAGCTACCCCATCTTTACCTACCCAAACGTAATAAAGCCAAACGAAACCTAACGTACACTAACGTGCCGTGACAACTATAACTGGAAACCACAGAGCCATGCAGAATACACTATGGCACA
>NW_016915469.1:0-6946 GCF_001483705.2 Eufriesea mexicana | reverse complement strand
TGTGATAGAGTGCAGTAGAGCACATAGTCTATAGAATATCAGTGTTGAGCACAAAAATCAAAGCAATCCTAACATGACCCAACCTAACCTAACCTAACCAAACATTTAGCACAGAAGTCGAAGCTACCTAAACATAACCAGAACTAACAAAGCCCAACCAGACGTATCCCATCACAACCTATCGTACCGAGACCACGACTAGTGGCTTCTCCAGAGCAAAGCAGAGCATAATAACGCACAGTAGAGCGCAGAAATCCACCGAATAGCAGTGTACTCCACGGAAGTCAAATCTATCTAAACCCACCCAAACTAACAAAATGGAACCAAACGTATGCTCACACAACATAACGGAACGAGACCACTCTTACTGTCTTCCACAGAGTCGAGCAGAGTATGGTAGAGGAACGAGGAGCGAAGAAATCCGCCGAATAGCAGTGCATAGCACAAGAGTCAAAGTTATCCTATACTTACCCGGCCAAACGTAACATAACCAAACGAAACATAACTCAGACATTCGCGCCGAGACCAACACCGCTGTTATCTCCATAGCCAAGCGGAACAAACAAGAGCACAAGAGTGCGCAGAAATCCGTCAAATAGCATTTTATCGCACAAAAGTCAAAGCCATCCTAACCAAACATAGCCAAACCTAACCAAGCCGGAAGTAACATAGCTAAACCGAACGTGCCACGGCCACCATTTCTGGAGTCCCCACAAGATATCAGATGCAAGTACAGCATCGCAGTGACCATAAATCGACCGAAAAACAATGTAGTGCACAAAGGTCAAGGCCGCCCTAAACAAGCTTAGCACAACCCAGCCAAATCAAGCGTAACCTAACTAAACCTTCCGTGCCGTGACCACAGTTGTCGGCCTCCCCAGAACCAAGCTGATCGTATTAGAGTACAATAGAGCGCAGAAATCCGCAGTACACCTGAGTATAGCACAAAAGTCAATGCTAATCTGTCCCAACCCTACCAAACGTAACACAACCAAACGCAACATAGCTCTGCCCAACGTACCGCGGCCACTACTGCTGGCCACCCCCATAGCCAAGCACAGAATGTTAGATCGCAGTGGACCGCATAAATGCCACGAATAGCAGTTTGCTGCACAAAAGTCAAAGCTATCTCTACCAAACCGGAGCTAAGCGAGCACAACCAGCCGTAAGATAACTGAACGTAACGTGCCGCGACCACTATTGCTGGCTTCCCCAGGGAAATGCAGACTCTATTAGAGCGGAGTCGAACGCAGAATGCCGCAGAATGGTAGCGTACAGCAGAAAAGACAAAGAAACCCAAACCTGACCCAAACTAACGTATTCTAACCCGATATTGCCAAACCCAACATAACATGCAACGACAATTATTGCTGGCTTCCACAGGGAACGCAGATTAGAGTAGAGCACAGTAGAGTGCAGGAATATACCAAATAACATTTATAGCGCGAAAGTCGAAACTATGCTAGCCAAACTTATCCCAACTTGACCTAAACAAACGTAACCTAACAAAACCTAACGTGACACGACCACTACTGCTAGCCTCCCGAGAGTAGGGCGGAGAATATTAGATCACGGTGTAGAGCAGAAGTCCAAGGAATAGCAGAGTATAGCGCAAAACTCAATGCCATCCTATCAAACCAGACACAGCCGAACTTAGCCAAACGTAGAATAATTAAACGTGCAGAGACCTCTATTGCTGGCCTCCCCGGACTACACAGCCGAACTTAGCCAAACGTAGAATAATTAAACGTGCAGAGACCTCTATTGCTGGCCTCCGCGGACACAAGCTGAACATATTAGAGTACAGTAGAGCGCAGAAATCCACTGTATCATAGTGTAGAGCACATAAATCAAAGCTATACTATCGCAACCGTAACCAACGTAACTTAACCATACGCAACAAAAGTCTGCCCAACGGGTCGAGACCATTACAGCTGACTTCCCCAGGGACAAGCAGAATATACTAGAGCACAGTAGGGCACACGGGTCCAAAGAATATCATTGACGAGCACATAAGTCAAAGCCATCCTAACCCAACCCAACGAAACCTAACCTGACGAAACGTAATCTAACTAAACCTATCGTGCTGCGACCAGTATTGCTGGCCTGCACAGAGCCAAGCAGTGCATAGCATGGGAGAGTAGAGCGTAGAAATACATAGATTCGCTGTGTACAGCAGAAAAGTCGATGCTGACCAAACACAACCAATGCTAACATAACCTAGCCGAACGTATTCTATCATGGGCTAACGTGCCCAGACCAACATTACTTCTCTGCGAAGAGCCATGCAGAACATACTTGAGCATGGTAGAGCGTAGAAACCACCGAAGTGCAGTTTACAGCATAAAAGTCAATGCTAACCGATCCTAACATATCCAAACGTAATATAGCCAAACGCAACTTAACTTAACCTGACGTGCCGAGACAAATATTGCTGACCTCCCAAGGGCCAAGCAGCAAACACCAGGTCACAGTAGAGCGCAGAAGGCCCCCAAAGAGCTGCGTATAGCAGAAAGGGCAATGATATCCAAACCTGACCTGACCCACCCTAACCTAACGAAACGTAGAATAACTAAACCTAACGAGCCGAGACGTCCCCTGCTGGTCTCCCCAGCACCAAGCAGAGCATATTAGAGCTCAGCAGAGCGCAGAAATCCTCCATACAGCAGTGTATAACGAAAAAGCCAAAGCCATCTCAACCAAACGAATCCTAACCTAACATAGCTAAATTTAACCTAACTCAACCTATCGTCCCACGATCACTATTGCTGGCCCAGCAGAGTCGAGCAGAGTTTAGCAGAGCGCAGTAGTGAGCAAAAAGCCGCCAAACAGTAATGTATAGCAAGAAAAAGTCAATGACAGCCTAACCCAACCGGACTTAACCTGACCAATCCGAACATCGAATAACTAAGCCTAACGTGCCCTGAACACTATTGCTGGGTTCCCCAGAAACAATAAGAATATGATAGAACACACCAGAGCACACGTGTCCACAGAATATCAGTGTTCAGCACATAAGTCAAAGCTATTCTAGCCTAACCCAACGAAACCTAACATGACCAAACGTAATCTTACCTAACCTAACGTGCCGAGACCACCATTACTGATCTTCCCGGAGCCGTGCATAACATACTTGAGCGCAGTAGAACGTTGAGACCCACAGAGTAGCAGTGTATACCACGAAAGTCAAGTCAATCCGAACATATACCGAACTAACATTACGCAACCAAACGTAGCCAAGACCAATATCCGGGCCGAGAAAACTATTGCTGGCCTACCCATAGTCGATCAGATTATTGGAGAGCAACGTGGAGCGTAGAAGACACCGAAGAGCAGTGTATGACGTAAATGTTATATCTACCATATCCTAACCCATCCAAACGTAATATAACCAAATACATTATGACTTAACCCTGCGTGAGGAGTCCACTACTGCTGGCCTCCCTAGAGCCTATCAGAGTATACGAGAGCACAGTAGAGCGCAGAAAGCCACCAAATAGCAGTGTATACCACAAAGGTCAAAGACATCCTGACTCAACCTGACCTGACCTAACCTATCCAAACGTAGAATAGCTAAACCTGACGAGCCGAGAACTATGGCCGCCGCAGAGCTAAGCACAACATATTAGAGAACAGCACAGCGCATAGCAGTCAGTAACACAAAAGTCAAAGCCACGGCAACCAAACGTAACCAAACCTAACCTAAACAAACGTAACATAACTCAACCCAACGTGCCCACACCGCTATTGCTGACCTGCGCAGTGCCAAGCAGATTATTCAAGAGCAACGTAGAGCGCAGAAATCCGCCGCATTGAGGTGTAAGGCAGAAAAGTGGAAGGTACCCTATCCAAACGTAGCCTAACATAACCAAACCGAACGTAACCTGTCCCATCCTAACGTGCCTAGCCCACTGCTGCTGGCCTCCCCATCCCCAAGCATGGCGTATTAGAGGAGAGTAGAGCGCAGAGGTCCATAGGACGGCAATGCATAGCACGAAGGTCAAAGATATCCCAACCTAATCCAAACAAACGTAACATAAACCAGCGTAACTTGAACAAGCATAACGCGCCGCGGCCAATACTTCTGGAATTCCCAGAGCGAAGCAGAGAATATTAGACCACAGCAGAACGAAGGAATTAACCGGGTAACAGTGTACAGCACAAAAGTCAATGCTATCCTGCCCTAACCTGTCCAATCGTAACATAAGCAGGCGTAGAGTGACCCAAACTGACGTGCCACGAACGATATTGCTGGCCTCACGAGAGATACGCGGAGTACAGAATAGCAATGTAGAATGCTGAAGTCATCCAAATATCATTGTATAACACATCAGTAAAGGCTCTCCTGACCAAGCCTAACCAGATCTAGCCTAACCAGACGTATACTAACTAAACCTAACATGACGCGACCTGTACTGCAGGACTCCGCGGTGCCAAGCAGAGTTTAATAGAGGAGAGTAGAGAGCAGAAATCCTTAGAATCTCAGGGTATAGCAGAAAAGTCGAAGTCATCCAAACCTAACCATAGCTAACTTAACCTAGCCAAACTTACCATATCTGAGCCTAACTTTCCGAGACAACCATTGCTGGCCTCCCTGCCGCCAAGCAGGGCACATTACAGGAGCATTGAGCTCTGCGGTCCATAGAATGGCAACGCACAGCAATAACAGTGTACAGCACAAAACTCAAGGCTACCCTAGCCTAACATAAACGAACGTAACACAACCAAACGCAACATAACACAAGCTATCGTGCATAGGCCACTATTACTGAGAGTGCTATAACTGAGTACGCTCGAAGAACTTGCCCGCCTCGTCGAGCAGGCATATCTGCCGGTATGCCTTCGGGGAGTCATGCCGCTTCCCCAGTCTGGGGATCAGCACGAATCTCGCTCTCTTCCATTATACCGGGATGCAACCGGTCCTGAGGCAGCTGTCGAGCAGCCGTAGCAACCGGTCGCCACACGTCTCCAGAGCCAGTGCAATGGCTCCGCATGGGATGCCGTCTAGTCCGTGAGCGGTGATCCTCGCCCACATAAGGTCGAAGCTATCCTAACGTAACATTACGTAACCTAACCCAACCAAACGTGACGTAGCAAAACCCAACGTGCCATACCTCAGCTGCTCGGATCCCGAGAGCCGAACAGAGTATATGAGCAATGTAGAGCGCAGAAATCCACCGAACAGCAGAGTACTACGCAAAAGTCGAAGCTAACCTATCCTTACCTAACCTAACGTAACATAACCATACGCAACGTAGCTCAGACCAACGTACCGAGGCCACCACGGCGGGAATCCCCAGTGAAAAGTAGAATATACTAGAGCGAATAAGTGCGCAGAAAGCAACCAGATAGCAGTGTATAGCACGAAAGTCTAAGATATGCTAACCTACCTTGACCTAACCTAACCTCACCAAACGTGGAATAACTGCACCTAACGAGCGGAGACCTATATTGCAGGCCACCCTTGAGCAGAGCAGAACACACTAGAGGACAGTAAGGAGCAGAAAGCTCCGAAAAGTAGTTTATAACAGAAAAGTTAATGCCATCCTAACCTAACGTAATCTACCGTAACTTAACCAAACGTAACCTAACTCTACCTATCGTGCCACGACCGCTATTTCTGGTATCCCCAGAGTCGAGCAGGGTATAGTAGAGCAACATAGAGCGCAGAAAACCGCCGAGGAGCTGCGTACAGCACAGAAGTCAAAATTATACTCCCATAACATAACCAAACGTAGCACACACTAACGAAACCTAACAAAACCTGACGTACCTAGGTCAATATTGCTGTCCTCCACACTGCCAAGCAGAACACATTGCAGGAGAATGGAGTGCAGAAGTTTCC
Source organism: Eufriesea mexicana (assembly GCF_001483705.2). NCBI lineage: Eukaryota > Metazoa > Arthropoda > Insecta > Hymenoptera > Apidae > Eufriesea > Eufriesea mexicana. The sequence goes on along the minus strand of NW_016915469.1, from coordinate 1,101 downwards.
AAACGTAGCACACACTAACGAAACCTAACAAAACCTGACGTACCTAGGCCAATATTGCTGTCCTCCACACTGCCAAGCAGAACACATTGGAGGAGAATGGAGTGCAGAAGTCAATAGAATGGCAATGAAAAGCAGAAAGGTCAAAGCTTTCCAAACGTTGCCCATGCTAACATAACCCAACAAAACGTAACCTAACAGATGCTAACGTGCCGCGGCCACGATTTCTGGTCGTCCCAGAGGAAGGCATGTTATACTAGAGCACAACAGAATGGAGAAATCAACTGAACACCAGCGTACGGCGCAAAAGACATAGCTATCCCTTCCTAACCTAACCAATCGTAGCATTACAGGCGTAACCAAACTCTACCTAACGAGCTGCCACCAATATTGCTTTCCTCACCAGAGCCAAGCAGAATATATTAGAGGAGAGTGGAGAGCAGAAATCCAGAGAGTAGTGGTGCACAGCAGAGTAGTCAAAGATACCGGAAACTTACCAAAACTTACATAACATGACCTGAATTAGCCATGCTCAACGTAACGTGCCGCCATAACAATCGCTCGCCTCCCCGGTGCCAAGCAGATTAGAGTACAGCTCAGCGGAGGGCAGGAAACTACCGAATAACTGCGTATAGCAAGAAAGTCAAAGTTATCCTAACAGAACTTAATATAACATAACCTAACCGAACGCAACATAGATCAACCTTACGTGCCTCAAGCACTATTGCAGGCATCCTAAGGGCCGAGCAGAGTAAAGAAGAGCAGAGAATAGAGCAGGAATCCACAGAATGCCAGTGTATAGCACAAAAGTCAAGGCTACCCTATCCCAACAAAACCAAACGCAACTTAACTCTGCCTAATGTGTCGTGGCCACTACTGCTGGTCTCCTCATAGCCAAGCAGAAAATAACATAGCACAACGGAGCGCCGAAATCCAACAAAGGGCCGTGTAAAGGACAGGAGTCGATGCCATCATTACCAAACAACGTAACCTATGCAAGCCAAATGTGGCCTAACTCAATCAAACCCGATGCGACCACTGTTTCTGACCTTCCCATAGAAAATCAGAGGAGGGCAGAGCAATGCTGAGCGCAGATATCGACCG
>NW_016915468.1:0-500 GCF_001483705.2 Eufriesea mexicana | reverse complement strand
TTTCCTTCATATATAAGGAGGAAAGATTCTACTGGCGTGCTATAGCCATTACAATGCTATAGAGTCTGGCTGGAAAATTGAATTTAATTGACATTTTCGACTAATATCGTGGTGATCTAGCTTTCTGGCATAAACAAGAATGAAATATTCTATTGGCGTGCTATAGCCATTCCAATGCTATAGAATCTGGCTGGAAAATTCAATTTCAATGACATTTTCGACTAATATCGTGGTGATAACGTCCTTGTATAAATAATGAGGAAGGACTGTATTGGCGTGCTATAGCCATTGCACTGCTATAGAATGTGTTTGGACAATTGAATTTTATTGACATTTTCGACTAATATCGGGATGAGCTTACTTTCTTGCATAAATAATGAGGAAAGGTTCTATTGGCGTGATATAGCCGTTCAATGATATAGAATCTCAATGCAAACTTCAATTTTATTGACATTTTCGACTAATATCGTGGTGACCCGACTTTCTTGCATATATATGGA
>NW_016915467.1:50578-54975 GCF_001483705.2 Eufriesea mexicana | reverse complement strand
AGTACTGAGTTATATAAATCATCACTGAAAAGATTAATCCAGCGGATACAGTGCTCTACATATGGATGTACCCAACACTGGGTACTGGGAAATGCAAATATCTCCTGCAGTAACTTATGAATGCATTGATTATTCTTGCACTACCGTGGAAGTTAAGTTATCAGTGGAGAAAGTAGTCCAAGGTTTGAAGTAACTTTTCGATGGCTGTACACAGTACTGTTATCTCAGTTGTTAACATCTCGAAATTTTTCGGATCTCTCCTTTGTCATTCCAGAACTGCTAGAGAATATACATCACCATTGAGCTGTTTAATTCAACTGCTGCAGTGCTCCGTTGGCGGATGTTCTAAGTACTGTACTGTCACTTCTAAATGTGTCTAGACATAGCGGCTCTATACATTGAGCATTCTAGATCTGCAGTGGACAAAAAATCGTCGCTGGACAAATTAATCCAACGTCTGCTTTACTGTTGTGATGCCTCTACATAGTGCTGGTTGTCAGACTTTAATATGACGAGCACTAACGGATCTGCATTTTACCATTCCAGACCTGCTATGGAATGTACATCATCATTGGACCGGTCAATTCAACGGCTACAGGGCTCTGTCCATGGAAGTACTAGGTACCTTATTGTCCATTGTAAATAGCTACAGCCATAATGTTGCCGTATATAAATTATTCTAGACCTGCAGTTGAACTTAAATTATCAGTGAACAAATTGTTGCAACGTTTAAAGCACTGCGATGGTGGCTGTAGTCAGTACTCTTTCGTCAATTGTTAGTGCCTCGATCGATAATGGGTCGGTGCTCCGTCATTCTAGAACTGCAATTGTATGTGCATAATCACCGAACAGAACAGTCAAATTCCAGAGATATCTATTGACGAATGTATCAAGGACCGTATTCACAATTTCAAATATCCCTGGCCATAACTCTACTATGCATTGATTATTCTAGACTTGCTCTTGAATTTGCATCTTCAAAGATAAAGTTATTCCAGCGTCTGCAGTAATGTGATGATGGTTGTACACAGCACTGCTTCGTCAATTTTTAATATGATGACTGGGAATGGGACGGTAATTTATCATTCTAGAACAGCAATAAATTTTAGAACACCACTGAACAGCTTAACACAACGGCAGCAGTGCTCCATTTGTGAACGTACCAACTATAGCACTGGGAGTTGTAAACATCTCTTGCAAAATCTGCGGTAGACATTGATTATCCAGTAACTACTGTGAAATCCATGTCACCACTGTTCACAAAAATCTAACGGCTGCAGTACTGTAATGAATGCTGTACGGCGTCCCGTCATGCCAATTACTAATATCTCGAGTGGTAATGGTTATGTCCTTTGTAATTCTTGTATTGCTATAGAATATTTGTCATCATTCTGCATGTGCATCGAGCGGCTACACTGCACTGTTGATGAAAGTGCGTGAAAGGAACGGTACTTACAGTTATAAATATCTGTAGCTATAACCGTACCTTAAATTGATTATTCTAGACTTGCCTCGGTATTTACATCACGAGTGAACAAATTAGCCAAGCTGATACATTACCCCTCCTATGGCTGTACTAATTCTAGAATTGCAATAGTGTTTCAAACATCACTGGGCAGAATAATCCAATGGCTACGCTGCTCTATTGGCGAATGTACCAACTATTGTATTTGGAATTGTTAATGTCTTTTGCCGTAGCTGATGTATACATTGATTACTCTAGAACTACTGTGGAAGCCATATAAGCAGTGCACAAATTACACCAGCGGCTGCAGTAATGTTATGGTGGCTGTACTCAACACTGTTTTGTCAATTGTTAATATCCACAGCTGCAAGGGGTCAGTCTTTTGCCATTCTAGAATTGGTTGTCAACATGACAACAGTCGCCACTTGTCAATGTCTCGAGCAATAACGGATCTGACTTTTGTCATGCTAGAATTGCTATAGAATCAAAGTCATCATTGAACTGGTTAACGCAACGGCGTCAGTGCTGTGTTGATGGATATACCATGCATGGTACTGGGAAATACAAATATCGCTAGCCATATATGAGGGATACATTTATTATCCTACAACTACTGTGGAACTTTAGCCACCAGTGAAGATATTAATCCAGCAGGTGCAATGCTTTGTTGATGGCTGCACTCAGTACTGTTATGCCAATTGTCAATGACTCGAACGATAATGAATCTGTCTTTTGTCAGTCTAGAAATGCAATAGAATCTAAAATATCATTGAACACACCAATTCAACGGCTACAGTGGTCTGTTGATTTATGCAATATGTAACATACTATCAATTGTAAATTTCACTAGACAAGACCGTACAGTCTATTGTATAATCTAGAATTGCTTGGCAATTATGTCACCTGTGGGCAAAGTAGTACAACTGATACGGCAAAGTGATGACGGCTGTACTCAGTACTACGTTGTGAATCGTTTATGTCTCGTGGGAAAACGGGTGTCTCTTTCTTCATTCTATAATTGCTATAGAATATATACCATCAATAGACAGAATAACCCAAAAGAAACATATCTTTGTTGGTGCATGTACTACGTACGTTATGTAAGTTGTAAATGTCTCTAGCAATAACGGTACAATACGTTGGTCGTCCTAGAATTGCTACCGAATTTAAATCTTCAGTGAACAGCGTTATCGATCGGATAGAGTACTGCGACTGTTGCTTCACTCAGTACCCTTTTGTCAATTGTTAACTTTTCCGTGGTTAATGGATCTGTCTTCTGTCGTTTTAGAGCAGCTATAGGATCTAAATCATAATGAACAGATTGATCGATCGGTTGCAGTGCTCCATTGAATCATGTACAAGGTACCGTACTGTCAGGTGTGAATGTCTCTAGCCATAACGTTAATATACGTTCAGTGTTCTAGAATTTCTATGGAATGTAAGTTATCAGTGACCAAAGTAGTCCGACGTATTCAGGACTGTAGTGATGGCTGTACACAGTACTGTGATGTCAGGCAATATCTCGAGAGATAATGGATCTGTGTTTTGTCATTCTAGAATTGCCATCCAATTAACATTATAAGTGAACAGATTATTCCAACGAAAGAAATGGTCTGCTGGTGTATGTACTAAGTGATGCAGTGTCATGTGTATATTTCTCTAGACACATCAGCACTATACAATGTTTATCCTAGAATTGCTGTAGAATTTAAATCATCAGCAATGAAATTAATCCAACACCTACGTTATTGTGGCGAGGGCTGTACTCAGTACTGATATTTCAATTGTTAACGACTGCCGTTATAATGGATCTGAAATTTGTCATTATAGAATTGCTACAAACTCGTAGTCTCAACAGTATATACCTCTAGCCATAATAGTTTCATACAGTGATTATCCTAGACTTGCTTTTGTATGTACATCACCAGTGAACAAGGTTATCAAGCTGGAATAGTAATTTGATGATGGCTGAACACAGTACTGTGTTGTCGAACGTTAATGTCTCCATCGGTTATGTATTCGTCTGTTTTCATTCTTGAATTGCAATAATATCTAAACCATCATTAAATAGATTTATCCAACTGCTTCAATGCTTCTCTGGTGGAGTTACTAAGTACCGTAATGGCAACTGCAAATATCTCTAGCCACAAGCGTGCTGCACATTGATTATTCCAGAATGGCAGTAGAACTTATATGATCAAGTAATTTATCCAACAAATACAGGAATATTAAGATGGCTGTACGCAGTACTTAGTTGTCAATCGTTTAAATCTCTATGGATAATGGATCCGTCTTTTCCATTCTTGAATACCCGTAGAACACGGATCATCAGTGAACGTATTATTCCAACGGCAACAGTGGTCTGTAGGTAGATGTACCAAGTGCTGTACTGTCAATTGTAAATAATGCTGGATACACCCATACCATGCATTCATTATTCTAGAATTGCTGTGGCACTTAAGCCATCAGTGAGCAAATTAATAACACGGCTGCAGTAAAGCCATGGTGGCCGCTCTGTGTACCGTGTTGTCAATTGCTAGAGTCCCGAGGGATAAGGAATCCCTCATCTGTCACTCTGTAATAGCAATAATACATACGTCTCCATTGAACAGATTAATACAACGGCAACAGTGCACGGTTGTTGGATGTACTGTGTACAGTAATGCCAACTGTAAACATCTCTAGCCATAACTGATCTATACTTTGATTGTTCTAGAATTGCTACGTAATATATATCATCTCTGTCCAGATGAGCCAATGCCTAGAGTACACTGACGTTGAGTTTAATCAGTGCTGTGTTGTCAACTGTAAATATCTCGGCGTATAATGGATCTGCCTCTTGTCGTTCTAGGATTGCCATCCAATTTAGATAATAAGTGAGCAGATTATTCCAACGGCAATAGCGGTCTGTTGGTGGATGTACTATGTACCG
>NW_016915467.1:33192-46056 GCF_001483705.2 Eufriesea mexicana | reverse complement strand
TACTATGTGCCGTAACGTTAGTTGTAAACATTTCTAGCCATATCGGTATAATATATTGACGGTTCTGTAATTGCTTTAGCTGGCATCACCATTGGAAAAATTTGTCCAACGCCTATGTTTCTGCGATGGTGGCTGTACTCGGCCCTGCTATGTCAATTGTTAATGCCACGAGATTTAATGTGTCTGCAACTAGTCATAGTAGAATTGCTAGAAAATATAGATCATCAATGAAAAGGATAATCCATCGGCTACAGTGGTCTTTTGGTGGATGTACTGAGTACCGTTCTGACAACTGTAGACATTTCCAGCCATAGCCGTACCATTCCAGGATTTTTCCAGAATTGGTTTGGAATTTAATACTTCAGTGAACAAATTATCCGAACGATTACGTCACTGTAACGATGGCTGCACACAGTCCGCCTGTTTCATCCGATAATTTCTGGCAATTTAGTGGATCTGCAATTTGTCATTCTAGAATTGATGCAGAATCTAAGTCATCATTGCAAGTGTTACATTATCGATTGCAGTGTTCTGCTGGTGGGTGGACTGGGTACCGTGGTGTCAATTATAAACATCTCTACACGTAAACGTGCTATACATTATTAGTTCTAATGAGACAGTGGAATTTACATTACCAATGAACAGACTAGTCCATCTGCTACATTATCGTCTTGATAGCTGCACTCTGCACTCTGTTGTCAATTGCAAATATCTCGAGTCGTAATGTATCTCTCTTTTTTCATTCAAGAATTGCTGTAGAATATAGATCATCAGTGAACAGATTAATCGAACTTCGACAGTGCTCTCTTGGTAGATGTGCTATCTATCGTACTGTCAATTGTAAATGCCTCTCAACATACCCCCTTCATGCATTGAATATCCTAGTATTGATGCATAGCTTACATCATGAGTGAGAAAACTATTCCAACGCCTAAGGTACTGTGATGATGGCAATAATCACTACAGTTTTGCCACTAGTGATTTTCTTGAGGGATAATGTATCTGCCTCTTGTTATACTCGAATTGCCATAGAAACAAAATAATCACTGTACTGATTAATCCAACGGATACAGTGCTTTCTTGTTGGACTTCCTATGTAGTGTTGTGTCAATTCTAAATACCTCTATCCATAGCCATGCTATACATTGATTACACCGGAATTGCTGTGGAGTGTGAGTAGTCAATGGACAAATTAATTCAACGACTATAGGAATGCGATATCGGTTTCACTCAGTACTGTGATATCAATTGCTAACACCTCCTGCGATAATGGATATGCCTTCTGTCATTCTATAATTGCTATAGGGCTCAAATACATAGTGACCAGCTTAAACGAGTAGCTAGAGTGCCCTCTTGTTGGCTATACTCAGTATCATATTGACATATGTCAATGCTTGCAGCAACAATTGCTTTGCCCGTCGATCATTCTACAGTTGCTGAATGGCATAAGTGGCGAGCGCATAGATTAGCTCAATATATATATTATTGTGTAGATGGCTGCAGTCAGTACCCTATTGCCAATTATAATCATTATTACAGATGCAGGGTCTCCCCATTGTTCAATCTAGTGTTGGTACGGAGTTTATATTATCAGTGAACCGATAGAGACAAATGCAATGGTGATGTGCCTATGGATGTGCCAAGTACCGCACGGTAGATTGTAAATATCACTAGCCATAATCGTTCGAATCATTGAATATTCTAGAATTGCTGTGAAATATATTTCATCAGTGAACAAATTATTACAATGGGTACAGAACTGTGACTTTGGCCATCTCAGACCTCTTTTGTCTATTATCAATAGCTTGAGCGATAATGGATCTGCCTTTAGTCATTCTAGAAATGCTATAGAATTTAATTCATCATTGAACTGATTTATTGGACGGCATCAGTGCCCTGTTGGTGGATATACTCTTTAACGTACTGTCAACAGTAAATATCCATGCTATACATTGATTACTATAGAATTGCTTTAGAATATATATCATCATTGAACAAATTTATACATCACAGTACAGTGATGATGGCTGTACCCTGTAATGTGTTGTCAATTGCCAATATATTGAGGGATAACGGATCTGCCCTTCTTTATTCTAGAATTGGTACATAATCTACGTCACCATTGAACAGCCTTATCCAACGCCAGCAGCGCTCTGCTGGTGGCGGTGTAAGTACCGTTATGTCAGTTGTAAATATCTCTATCCACAAGCGTAACATATATTTATATTTACAGAATGACTGTGAAACTTAAACCATCAATGAACAAATTAATACATCCGAAACAGTACAGTGCTGATGCCTGTACTCAGTACTGCCTTGACATTCGTCAATGTCTCCTACGCCAATTGCTTCTTCCTTTGATGATTCAACAATTTCTAAGGAAGATACGAGTTCAGCGAACAGATTAACACAATCGCTGTAGTATTGCGTAAATGGCTACACGAGGTACAGTATTGTCATTTGTCAATATCCCCACCGTTATGTAAGCCATCCATTGATTATTCTAGATATGCTATTGTGTTTAAATAAACAGTGAACAGATTTATCCAGCGGCTACAGAATTGTGTTGGTGTATGTACTATGCAACGTCCTGTCAATTGTAGATGTCTGTACCCATAGCTGACCTGTACACTGATTATTTCAGAATTGTTCAGGAATTTGTGTCCTAAGTGAGCAAATTAGCGGAAAGGCTGCAGTACTGTTATGACGGCTATACTCAGTACCGCTTTGTGTATTGTTAATATCTCGGGCGATGTCGGCTCTGCCGTTCGTCATTCTAGCATTGCAATAGAATTTAAATTATCAGTGACATAATTAATCAAACTGCTACAGTGTTTTCTTTGCGCATGTGCTAAGTATCGTAGTGTCAATTGTAGATATATCATGCCATGATTAATCTCTTTAATCTGTTCATTGATTATTGTAGAAATGCCGTGGTATGCGTATCATCAGTGAATACATCCATCCACCTACTATATTTCTGTGTTTGTGGCTGTACTCAGTTCTCTTTGTTGTTTGTCAGTACCTCTAGCGGTAGTTGACCACTACATTGATCATCCTACAATGGCTATAGAATTTTAATGATCAGCGTATAGATTAATATATTGCATGTAGTAATGTATGGGTTAACATAGTCATTGCTGTAGTTGCAAATTTCTGTATCCCTAGCGATAATGTATCTCTCCACTGATCATGCTTGGATTGCAAAATAACTTACATCGTCACAGTACTGCTTGGGGCAATTGCTATAGTACTGCTTCCATGGCTATAATCAATACTGCATTGTCAAGTGCTAGCTTCACAAGATATAACTGATTTATACCTTGAGGAATCTGTAATTGCTATAGAATTTAAGTCATCAGTGTACTAATTATACGAACGGCTGCAGTAATTTAATGATGGCTGTACTCGTTACTGTTTTGTCAACTGTTAACGTGCCGAGCGGTAATGAACGTGACACTTGGCAATCTGAAATCGCTGTAGGATCAGGAACATCGGTGAATAGACTAATGCGACGGCTAGAGTTTTCTGTCAGTAGCTGTACTCAGTAGCGTACTGCCAATTGTAAATATCCCTGGCAATAGTACATCAAGTCATTGATTACTCCAGAATTGCTACGGAGTTAAACTCATGAGTGAACAAATATATCCAACGGTCACAGCACGTTGATAATTAATGTACTCAATAATGTATTGCCAACTGTTAATATCTCTGGCAATGATTCAAGCATCAATTATGCATTCCTGAACTTTAATGGAAGTTAGATGCACATTTGATGGACTAACCCAATTGCTACATACTGTATAAACGTCTGCACCTAGTCCTTATTGTCCCTTGTTAATATCTCTAACAATAATTGTCGAAAACATTGGTCGCTTTACAATTGCTGTAGAGCTCATATGATCAGCGAACAGATTAATCCAATTCATGTACTACTGCTTAGACTGCTACACACAGTGATGTGTTTTCAGTTGTCCATAACCTTACTGACAACTGATATATTCAGTGATCATTCTAGATTAGTAATTTAACTTAGAGCATTGTAGAACGGGTTGCCGTAATGGATGATGCACTGCGCTGATGGCTGTGCTCAGTACTGAGTTGTCAATTCTGAATATCTCGGGCGATAATGGGTATGTCTGTGCCCATTCTAGAATTGCTAAATAACTAAGGTCAGCATTGAAACGGATAATACAACGTCTACAGCGATGTGGTGCTGCATGCCATATGTACCGTACTGTCAACTGTAACTGTCGCTAGCCCTAACTCTACTATGCTTTCAATATCCTAGAGATGCTATGGAAATTAAAACATCAGTGAACACTTTAATAAAACGGCTACAGTGCCGTGATAGTGGCTGTGTTCAGTATTGTTTCCTCAATTGTTAATGAATCAAGCCACTAGGTACCTGCATTTCGTCTTTCTTGAACTGCTATACACTAATACTCATCATTGAACAGATCAATACAACGGTTGCAGTGCTGTGTAGAAGGGGATACTAAGAACTGCACTGTCCGTTGTAAATATATCTATCCATAACCGTACAAAACATTGATTACTCCCTACTTGCTTTGGAACTTACATCATCAGTGAACAAATTAATGCAACGGTTATTATACAGTGATGATGGACGTACACAGTAACGTTTCCGCAATTTTTAACGTCTGAATCCGCAATGGATCTGCTTTTTGTCATTCTAGAGCAGCTATGTAATATTAATCATCAGTGACCACAGTAGATAAACGGCTACAGTGCTCTGTTGATGGATATACTCTGTACTGTACTGACATATGTCAATATCTCCAACGACGAATGCTCTTTCCTTTGATGGTTCTACAATTGCTGAGGAATATAGATGTTCAGGGAATAGATTAATGAAATATTTGTAGCATTATGTAAATGGCTACAGGTGGTACGATATTGTCATCCGTCAATATCTCTAGACATATTTCATCTTTGCATAGGTCATTCCAGAAATGCTATCGAGTCTAAGTCATCAGTGAACAAATTAATACCTTGCTAAATAAATGTAATGATGGCTGTCCACGATACCGTTTTGTCCATTGTTGAGGTCTGAAGCGTTAATCGATTTCTCCTTTTCATCCTAGAAATGCTATGAAATGTAAATAACCTGAGATCTGATTAATCCAGCGGCCACACTGCACTGCTTGTAGGCTTGCACTAAATGCACTGATTGTACTAAGAACAGTAATGTCAGTAGTAAGTACATCCAGGCATACCTGTGCTATGCACTGATTATTTTTCAATTTCTGTGAAATTTATATAATCAGTGAATAGATTAATGCATCAGCTACAGAATGGTGATTATGTACGCAATCGGTAGTGTGTCGTCAGTTCTTAATTTCTCGCGCGATGATGGGACATTGTTTTGCAATTCTAGAATTTCAATACAATTTAAATCATCAATCATAATCTTAATCGAGCGGAAAAAGTGCTGTGTTGATGGCTATACACAGTACTGTATAAGCAAGATTCAGTGTCACCAGCGCCAATTGCTCTAGCCAATGACGATTACATATTTGCTGAAGAACTTGGATGACCAACGTACGTATTAATTCAATTAACGCAGTATTGAGTAGATGGCTGCACTCAGTACTGTAATGACACTTGTCAATATCTCATCCTTCATATGATAAATCCATTGACCATTATATTATTGCAATAGAAATTGAATCATCTGTGAACGTAATGATTCAACGGCTACGGGCATCTCCTGGTGGATGTACTACGAACCGTAATGGCAGTTGCAAATATCTGTAGATATATCTGATATTCGAATCGATTGTTGTAGAATTGCTACGGAATATAAGACATCAGCGTCCTGTATAATAAAACGGGTACTGTCCACCGTTGATGACTACAGTCAGTACTGTATTGTGATATTTGAATGTTTCCATCGACAATTGCTCCTTCCTTTGATGGTTCTACAATTGCTGATGAATTTAGATGTTCAGCGTACAGGTTACTTCACTGGCTATGATACTTGTCAGATTTCCGCACTCTCTACTGTACTGTCATATGACAAAGCCACTACCGGCAAGTGGTATATAGATAGACCGTTCTAGAACTGCTATCGAAAACAAATAACCAGCGAACAAGCTAGTTCATTGCAACTTGTACCGCTATGACGGCTGAATACAGTACTTTATTTTCATTTATTAATATATCGTCTAATAATGTATAAACCAATTGTAATTCTAGTATTGCCACAGAATTTAAGTCATCAGTGAACATAGAAATGCAACTGATACAGTGCTCCTGTTGTGGATGTACTAAGTTCCGTACAATAAGTTGTATATGTCTCTAGCACTACCTATAGCATAAATTGATTATTCTATAATTGCTGTGGAAGTTACATCATCAGTGATCAGATTAATACCACGGATGCAGTACTGCGACACTGTCGGCCCTGAGTATTGCGCTGTCAATCATTAATTTCACGAACGAGAATAGATCGGCCTTCGGACATTCTACAAATACAATAGAATTTATATCATTCGTCAACAGAATAATTCAACGGCAACAGTGTTCTTTGGAAGGATGTACTAAGAACCGTACGGTTAATTGTAAATATTTCCAGCCATACACGTTCTATGCATTAATTATTCCAGAGTTGCTGTGGAATTAAGGTCATAAGTGGATAAATTAATGCAACGGCAGCAAAACTGTCATAATTGCTGTCCTCAGTACGTTTTCGTCAATGCCTAAAGTCTCGAGCACTAATGGGTCCGCCATTTGTCATTCTAGAATTGCTACAAAATTTACATCACTGCAGAATTATCGAATGATTATACTGCTCTGATTATGGATGTGCCAAGTACAGCACAGCTAGTTGTAAATGACTATAGTCGCACTTGACATCTACATTGATTGTCCTAGCACTTGCGCGGGGTTCTAGTCCTCATTGAACAGAAGAATTCATCGGCAACAGTGCTATGTTCCTACATGTACTGAGCACCATACTGCCAATTGTACATTATTATAGACATATATGAACTACACATTGATAAATCTAGAACTACTGTTGAATTTATATCATCAGAGTGCAAATAAATCAAATATCTATATTAGCGTAATGATGGATGTGCACAGTAATGTTTGAACATGTGTCAATGTCTCCAGCGATAATTGCTGTGTCCGTTGATCATACCACAATTGCTGATGGTCTTAGATTCTCAGCGAGTAGATTAATCCAGCGGCTATAATATTGCGTAGACGGCTACATTCAGAAATATATTGTTATTTGTCAATAACACTAAAGATATCTGTTGCATCCGTAGGTAATTCTGGAACTGCCATAGAGCCTAAATCGTCAGGGAACGAATTAATCCAGCGGCTACTGTGCTCCGTAGGTGGATGTACCAAATATCGTACTGACAATTGTAATTATGTCTAGCTATAACTGATCTATACATTTTTATTCTGGAGATGCTGAGGAACGTAATGCGTCAGGAAGAAAATAATAAAATGGCTGCCGGACAGACATGACATTTGTACTCATCGCTCTTTTGACACATGTCAATGCCTCCAGCGTTATTTCCTCCCTCCATTGGTGATTCTACAATTGCTGTACGACTTAGATGGTCATCAAACGCATTAATGCAATGTATATAACATTGTGTAGACGTCTACATTCAGTAATGTATTGCCAATTGTCAATGCTTCTAAAGATATCTGTAACATCCGTTATACATTCTAGATTTGCTGTGGAATGTGCATCATCAGTTGGCATATTAATCCAGCGCCCACAGTACGGTGATGATGTCTGTAATCAGTACTGCGTAGTCAATTGTTAATGTCACAAGCGATGGCGGATCTGTTCTTGGTTATTCTAGTTTTCGTATAGTATTCAAGCCATAAGTGACCAAATCATTCAAACGGCTGATGTGCTCTGCTGATGTTTGTACTCATTAAGGCATTGGCATCGCTGAATGTCTCCAACGGCAATTGCTCTGTCCATTGATCATTCTACAATTGCCAAGGAACATAGATTGTCAACGAAGCGATTAACACAATTGCTATAGTATTGTGTAGATGGCAACACACTGTACAGTGTTGGCATACGTCAACGCCACAACAGACGAATGATCCATCCACTTATTATTCTAGGACAGCTGAAGAGCTTAAATCATAGGTTGACATAATAATCCAGCGGCCGCAGTGCTATTGTGGTAGATATAATGTGTACCGTAACGTCCATTGTGAATGTCTGTGTCGATAAATGGTCTGTGCATTGATTATGCTAGAATCGCAATGGGAATTAAATCATCACCGAGAAAATAAATCCAACGGCTGCATTACTGCGATGGTGGCTGTACTCAGTGATTTTAGGTCAATTGTTAATATCTCGAGCTATAACGGATGTGTCAGTCGTCAATCTATAATTGCTGTCGGACCAAAATCATCACTTAACCGGTTAATCCAACGTCTACAGTGCACTGCTGAGGAATGTACTAAGAACTGTACGGTTATTTGTAAATGTCTCCAGTCATGACCGTAGAATAAATTTATTATTCTAGAACTGTTCCTAAATATAAGTTAGCAGTGGTCAAATGAGCCCAACTACCCAGTACTGTAATACTGTATATACTGTAATGATGGCTGTAATGAGCCCTAGTTCGTCAACTTCTAACGCCACGAGCTATTGCTGATATGTCTTTTGTAATCCTAGACTTTCTATAGATTCTAAATCATTAACGAACAGGCTAGTGCAACGGCTACAGTGCACTGTTGGTGGGTGCACTATGTAACGTACTGGCAATTGTAAATATCTGTAGCCATAACCGTACTATAGATTGGTTATTCCAAAATTGCTCTTCAACTTAAGTTGTCAGTGAGCAAATTAGTACAATGGCTAAAGTACTGTGATGATTGCTGTACTCAGTACTGTTTCGTCAGTTGCTAATACCTCGAGATACAACCGATCAGACTTTTGTCATTCTTGAATTGCTCCAGTATCTTCATCACCATGGGCGGATTCAATTCGACTGCTACAGTTCCCTGTTGACGTGTGTACTAAGAACCGCACTGTCAATTGTAGATATCTGTAGACATGACCGTGCATACATTGATTATTCTAGAATTACTGTTCAGCTTAAGTTAGCAGTGAGCTAGTTAATCCAATGGCAAAGGTACTCTGATGATTGCTGTACTCAGCACCGATTCTTCAATTGTTAATATCTCGAAATACAAAGGATCAGCACTTTGTCATTCTAGAATTGCCATAGATTATAAGTGATCATTGATCAGGTCAATGCAGCGGCTGCAGTACACTATTGGTGGACGTACCATCTATCTTACTGGGAATTGTAAATACCTTTTGCCACGTCTGATACATACATTGACTATTCTAGAACCTCTGCCGAAATTAAGTCATCATTGATAAGATTCTTCCAATGGCTACTGTACTGTGACGATGGCTGCGTATAGTACGGAGTTGTCAGTTGTTAATAACTGGAACTATAACGGATCTTTTGTTTCTGATTCCAGGATTGCTACAAAACATATATCATCTTTGAGCATATCAGTACGGAGGCTTCAGTTATCCGTCGAAAGACGTCCTAGGAACCCATCTGTCAATTGTAAATGCCCCTAGACGTAACCGTGTTAATCATCAGTTACCCTAAACATGCTCCTGAGTTTAAAACACCTGTGAACAGTTTAATCAAGCGACTACAGTAATTTATCGACGGACGTACCAAGAACCGTACTGGGAATTGTTAATGTCGGCAGCCGTAACTAATGTTTGTATTGATTATTCTAGAAATGCTCTGGAATTTAAGTTGTCATTGAACATATTAATCCAATGGCTGCAATACTGTAACGATGGCTGCACTCAGTACGGTTATGTCACACGTTAATTTCCCGAGCAACAACGAATGCGCCTTTGTCAGCCTAGAATCGATATGTAACATAATCAGCATTGAAAGGGATATTCCAACGACTGCAGTGCTCTGCTCATGGTTGCACTAAGTGCAGAACTGTCACTTGTAAATATCTCTAGTCAAACAGAACTGTATATGGACTATTCCAGAATTGCTGCTAGATATGAGTTATCCGTGAAGAAATAATTACGACGGACTAACAGCTGTGATGATGGCTGTACTCGGTACTTTCCCCTCAATTGTCATTGTCTCGAGTTATATCGGATTTGTCTCTTGTTACTCTAGATTTGGTATAGAATTTGAATCAACAATGAACAGGTTAATTCAACGGCTACAGTGCAATGCTGATGGATGTACTGTGTGCGGTACTGCCAATTGTGAATATCTGCAGCCATAACCGTACTACACATTGATCATTCTGAACGTGCTCTGGAATTCAAGTAATCACTGGATTGATAAATCCAACGGCTACAGTGTCCTCTTGGAGCATACACCATCTACCGTACTGGGAACTGTAAATGTCTCTAGCTTTAACTGATGTATACATTGATTATCCTAGCAGTACTGAGAAAATTATATCATCACTGTGCAGATTAATCCAAACGATACCGTGCTCTATAGGTGGATGTACCGACGAACGTACTGGGAATTGTAAATATCTTTAGACGTAGCTGACGAACACATTGATTAATCAAGAACCACTGAGGTATTTAGGTCGACAGTGGACAAATGAATCCAACGATTACAGTGCCCTAACGATGACTTCAGTGAGCATTGTGCTGTCAGACCCTTGTCATTCTCAAATTCCAATAGAATTTATATCATCATAGCACAGATAGACACAACAACTGCTGTGCTCTATTTGTGGATGTAACAACTACCATCCGGGGAACTCTAAGTGTCTCTAGCCATAACTGATGTATACATGGATTATTCTTGAACTACTATGGAGTTAACGTCGTTAGTGGACAAACAAATCCAACGGCTACAGTACCGCTATAAGGGCTGTACTAAGCACTGTGATGTCAATTGTTACTATCCCGATCGGTTTTGGTGCTGTCCTTTGACATTCCAGTTTCCACAGGGAATATAAATCTTCACGGAGCAGATCAATCTCACCGATACAGTGCTCGTAGATGGATGTTCTAGGAAACGTACTGCCACTTGTAAATACCTCTAAGCGTACCGTACATTACATTGATGATTCTCGACTCGCTGTGGAACTTAGATCATCAGTGATCGAATTATTCCAAAGCCTGCGTTACACTGATGATTGCTGCACTCAGTCCTGCTATGTTAATTATCAATGCCTGGAGATGTAATGGTTCCCTGATTAGCCAATTTAGAATTGCTATAAAATACATGGCATCACTGAAAATAATAATCCATCCGCTACGGTGCTCTCTTAGTGTATATACTGAGTACCGTACTGTAAATTGTAAGCATCCCTAGCCACAACCGCAGTATGCATGGATTTTAAATAATCAATGGACAAAATAATACGACGAATAGTATACTGCGATGTTGGCTGTACTCAGTACTGTGTTGTGAATCTCTTATGTCTTGTGGGACAATATATCTATCTGCCTTCACTCTAGAATTGGTATAGAATGTAAATCATCAGTGAACGGATCAATAGGACAGTAACATTCTGTTGGTTGTTGCACCACCTACCACATTTTCAACTGTAAATATCTCTAGACGTTCCCATTCTCTGCATTGACTAATCTAGAGTTCTGCGGAATTTGTGTCACGAATGGACAAGTTGTTCCAACTGCTACAGTGCAGGCATAATGGCTGCACTCAGTACTATGTTGACAATTGTTAATACCGCGAGGAGTAATGGATGTGTGCTTTTTCATTCTAGAATTGCAGTAGAATATAAGCCACCAGTGAACAGATTAATCATACGGCAGCAGTGCCCTGTCGGTTGACGTAATTTGTAACGCTCTGCCAATTGTATATATAACCAGGCGTCACTGTACTATAAAAAGTTTATTCTTGAATTGCGGCGGAATTCACGTCATATGTGAACAATGGAATCCAACGGATACGATATAGTGATCATAACTGTGCTCACTCCTGCTGTGTCAACTGTTAGTAGCGATACAATGCATTATTCATTTGTCACTTTGTAATTGCTATAAAATATTAATCATCATTCAACAGACTAATCCAACGGATGCAGTGCCCTGCTTCTGGATGCACTAAGTGCTGCAGTGTCAGTTGTAATTACTTCCAGCCATATCCGCGTTATGCATTCAATATTCTAGAATTGCTGTAGAACTTACATCGCCAGTGGACAAATTATTCCAACGCCTACTTCTCTGTGATGATGGCTGGACTCAGTCCTGCTATGTAAATTGCCAATGACTGATGATATAATTGATAGGTAATTCGGCATTCTGGAATTAGTACACAATCTATATCATCATTGAAAATGTCAACCCAACGGATTCTACGCGCTACTGGTGGAGGTACTAAGTACCGTTGTGTCAATTGCAATTTTAACCGGACATGAGCGTACTGCTCATTTATAATTCCACGATGGCAGTTAAATTTACATATCCATGCAACAAAATAGTACAAGGAGAACGGTAATGTCGCGATGGCTACAACTAGTACCGCGTTGTCATTTGTTTATATCTCGAGGGACAACGGATCATTCCACTTTCAATCTTTAATTGGTGTACAATATGTATCATCAGTGAACGGATTAATAGAACGGCAACAAAGCCCTGTTGGTATATGTACTATGTACCGTACTGACAATTGTAAATGTCAAAGCCATAACTGTTCTATGCATTGAATACACTGGAATTGGTTTGGAATTTATATCATCAGGGAACAAAGTGGTCAAACTGCTTCAGTACATTGATGGTGGCTAACCTCAGTACAGTATTGCCAAGTGTCAATATCACTACAGGTACATGATCTACACGTTGATCATTCTAGAATC
>NW_016915467.1:22601-32011 GCF_001483705.2 Eufriesea mexicana | reverse complement strand
TGAACTGGCTTTTACTGCGGCTACAGTGCTCTGTTGAGGGATGCACTATGTACCGTACTACCAATTGTAAATATCTGTAGCCATAACCGTACTATACGTTTGCTACTCTAGAGTAGTTGTTGAAATTAAATTATAAGTGAACAAATTGTTATAAACCCTACAGTACTGTCATGTTATCTGTACTCAGTACTGTTTCGTCAATTGTTAATGCCTTGAGCAATAATGGGCTGGTCCTGTGCCTTTCCAGAAGTGTAATAGAATATGAAGCATTACTGAACAGCTTAATCGAACGGATACAGTGCAACTTTGAATGATGTCTCAACTACAGTACCGGGTATTGTTAATATCTCCAGCCACAACTGATATATACCTTGATTACTCTAGAAATCCGGTGAAATTCTATTCTACACTGAAAAGAATAATCCAACAGCTGCTGTGCTCTGTTGGTGGACGTACCAACTACCGTACTGGGAATTGCAAATATCTCTTTCCATAACCGATGTATGCATTGATAATTCTGGAAGTACTGCGGAAAATTAATCACATAACAGAATAAACCAACGTGGGCAGTGCTCTGTTGGTCGATGTACCAACCACCGTCCTGGGAATTTCGATTGCACCTCGCCACAGTTAATGTATACATTGATTATTCTAGAACTAGTGTGGAATATAAATCCTTAGGAATAGGTTATTCCAACAGAAGCAGTACTGTGATTATTTCCGAGCACAGTATAGTTACATATATAGTAAATTTCTGCTCTAACGGACCAGACTCTTGTCATTCTAGAAATACCATGGAACACAGACCATGACTGAAGTGTTTAATATATCGGCTACCGTGCACTGTTGATGCATGTAATATGCACCGTACTGTCAGTTGTAAATATCTCTAGCCATAACCGAACCATACATTGATTATCCTAGAATTGCTGTTAACCGTTAGTTATTAGTGAACAAATTAGTCCAACGGCTATAGTACTGCGATGATGGCGGTACTCAGTACTGTTTCTCAATTTTTGATGTCTCGAACGATAATGGGTCAGTCCTTTGACATTCCAGAATTGCAATAGAGCTTAAATCATGGCTGAGCTGATTAATCGAAAGGCTGCCGGGCTGTATAGGTGGATGTACCAACTACCGCACTGGGAATTGTATGTATCTCTAGCCATAGCTAATGTATACATTGGACATTCTAGAACTCCCGTGGAATTTAAATCACCACTGAACAGGTAGGTCCAACGCCTACAGAACTATATTGGTGGATGGTACAACTACCGTACTGGTAATTGTATATACCTTTACCTATAGCCGATGTATGCGAGGGTTATTCCAGAAGTACGGTGGAATTTAGACCATCCGAGGACATGTAGATCTACCGGCAGCAGTATTGTAACGACGGCAGCACCCAGTACTGTGTCGCCAATTGCTAATATCGGTAGCGCTAACCGATCTATACATTCTTTGATCTAGGGCTGCTGAGGAACATACGTGATCAGTGAACAAATCAATGATATGGCTACATAGCAATAACGATGGCTGTACTCGGTACTGCTTTGACATATGCCAGTGTCAGCAGCAACGATTGCTGCATCCAATGATTAGATTGCATTGCAGAAAAACTTAGATGGTCAGCGAAAGGGTAAACTATTTTTCTACTGTACTGTGTAGTTGACTACACTCAGTACTGAATTGTAGTTCGTTCATATCACTGGATATATGTGATACATCCGTTGATATTTCTGGAACTGCTATAGAAACTAAGTCATCAGTGCAAAGATTATTCAAACGGCTGCAATGATGTGTTGATGGATGTAACAAGTACCGTACCGTCAATTGTTAATGTCTGTAGACATAACAGTGCTATACATTGATGAGTCTAGAATTGCTGTTAAAAATAATTTATCAGTTGACGAATTAGTACAACTGTTAACGTACTGTTATCATGGCAGTACTCAGTACTCTTTCGTCCAATGTTAATAACACGAGCGACAATGGGTCTAGCCTCTGCCATTCTAGAGTCGCAATAGCACTCCTATCGTCAGAGAACAGGGTAATACAACGACTGCTGCGCAGTGATGATAGCAGTACTCTGTGGCGTTATGGCAATTGTCTTTATCTCGACCTGTGACGCATCTGTCTTTTGTCATAGTATCTTTGCGATTGGATCTATATCATCATTCAGCAGGCTTCTTCTACTCCTACAGTGCCCTGTTGACGGATGTACTAAGTGCCGGTCTCTTAATTGTAAATGTCTGTCAGCAATAACCGTACTATACATTGATTACTCGAGAATAACTGTTAAATATAAATCACCAGTGAACAAATTAGGCCAACTGTTAAAGTACTGTGATCATGGCTGTTGCCAGTACTGCTTCGTAAGTTGTTAACATTACGAGATATAGTATGTCAGTCCTTTATCATCCTAGAGTTGCAATAGAAACTAAGTCATCCCCGAAGGGCTTAATCCAACGGATACGGTGCTCTACCTGTAGATGTATTAATTACCGTACTGGGAGTTGTAAACGTCTCTAGCCATATCTAATGTGTACACTGATTATTCTGGAACTACATACGTATGTAAGTCATCACTGGTCAGATTAATACAACGCCTTCAGTGTCCTGTTGGTGGACGCACCAAACATGTTCCCGGGAATTGCAAATATCTTTAGCCATAACTGATATATACATTGGTCATTCTTGCACTACTGGGGAACTTAATTGCTCAGTGAACAAATTAGTACAACGACTACAGTACTGTGATGGTAGCTGTACTCATTACTGTTTCGTCAATTGCGAATCACTTCAGCGATAATGGGACAGTCCTTTGTAATTATAGAGACGCACTGGAATCTTTGTCATCACAGAACAGATTGTGCCGACGGCTACTGTGCTCTATTGGTGGAATCTCCATCTACCGTATTGGGAATTGAAAATATCAGTATCCGTAACCAATGCATGCA
Source organism: Eufriesea mexicana (assembly GCF_001483705.2). Lineage (NCBI taxonomy): Eukaryota > Metazoa > Arthropoda > Insecta > Hymenoptera > Apidae > Eufriesea > Eufriesea mexicana. The sequence continues at coordinate 29,051 of NW_016915467.1, read as the reverse complement.
TATATTATTCTAGTCCTAAGGCGGAATTTAAATCATCAGTGAACAGATAAATCCAACGGCTGCAGTTCTGAGATGATGGCTGTGCTCTGCTGTGCTATGTCAATTGTTAACTTCTCGAGATTCAACGGATATATCTTTTGCTACTCCAGAATTGCTACGGAATCTGTATCATCATTGTGCAGATTGATGCAACTGCTACAGTGCCTCCATGAAGGATGTACTAAGCATCGAGCTGTCACTTGTAAATATCTCTACCAATAAAAATTCTACGTTCTTATTACTCTAGAGCTTCTGTTAGGTTTAAATCTTCAGTGGACAAATGAATCCAACGGATATGGCACTGAGATGATGGCTTACTCAGCCATCTCAGGCTAAGACGGATCTGCCTTTAGTCATTCTAGGATTGCTATAGAATCTAAACGATAATTTAACTGATTAATCCAATGGCTACTATGCTGTATCAATGGATGCACCAGCTACCGAACTGGGAATTGCAAATGCCACTAGCTATAACTGACCTATACGTAGATAATTTTAGAATCTGTGTTGAATCAAAGTCATGATTCATCAGATCAATCCAACGGCTACATAGCAGTATTGGTGGACGTACTATGAACCGTACTGTCAGTTGCAAATATATCTAGCCATGTCCGTACTATACATTGCTTATCCTAGATTTGACGTTAAACTTAATTTATCAGTGCAGTGATCAGTGCAACGGCTGAAGTACATTGGTAACGGCTGTACCCCGTATTCTTTCGTCAATAGCTATTCATCGACCGATAATTGGCCAGTCCTTTTTCATTCTAGAATTGCAAGAGTATTTATGTCCCTACCGAACAGATTAATCCAACGGCTACGTTGCCCATTGGTGGGTTTCCCAACTAACGTACCGGGAATTGTTAATAACTCTAACCATAACTGACGTGCACATTGATTATTCTAGAAGTCCTGTGGAATTTAAGTCATCACGGAACAGATTTATATAGTAGCTGCGGTGTTCTATTGGTGGATGTACCTCCTACAGTTCTGGGAATTCTAAATCTCTCTATATACATCTGATGTTTACATGGATGATTCTAGATCTAATGTGACATTTACATAAACAGTGAGCAGATGACACCTGCGGTTGCGTTACTGTGAAAATAGCTGTATCATCAGGTTTTCATTAACCCTTTGCATCTCGAGCGATAATGGGCCTGCCCTTGTCATTCTAGAAATTCCATAGGACATGCGTCATTACTGGCAGCTCAATACAACGGCTACGTTGCTCTACTTTTGGTTGTGCTAAAGACTGTACTGGGAATAGTACGTATTTCTAGACGCAGTTGATGTGTACATTGAATATTCTACAACTACTGTGTAAGTTAGGTCATCATTGAAGAGATTAGTCCAACTGCTGCAGTGACGGATTGGTAGATACACAAACTACTGTACTGGGTATTTTAAATATCCCTTGTCATAACAGATGTATGCAATGGTTATTGTAGAATTACTGTTGAATATATATCATCAGTGGGCGGATTATTTCAACGGCAGTAGTATCGCGAGGTTTGGTCCACTCAATACTGTTATGGCAATTGTTAATACATCGAGCATTAGCGGATATGCCTTTCGTCATTCTAGAATGTCTATGTGATATAAATCAGCTTTGAACAGTTTAATCCAAAGGCTAGAGGGCCCTGTTGAAGCTTATACTATCTACCGAATTTGGAATAGTAGGTATGTCCAGCCATAAAAATATCACGCGTTGATTACTGTAGACTTGCTATGGAATTTACATCAACAGAAAACAAATTAGTCCAACTGCTGCAGTGTCCTCTTGACGGATGTTTTAGGAAACGTACTGTCAATTGAAAGTATCTTAAGCCATGTCCGAAATACACATTGATAATTCTAGAAATGTTGTTAGATTTATATTATCAGCATAGAAATTGGTCCAGCGGCTAAAGAACTGTCATGATTGCTGTACACTGTACTCTCGTAAATTGTTAATATCTCGTGCGATTACGGGTCAGACCTTAGCCACTCTAGAATTGCAATGGGATATAAATCGTCTTTGAGGCCAATCCAACGGCTACATTGCTCCGTTGATTTGACGTATTAAGGACCGTACTGTCAATTGGAAATATCTCCAGAAGTAGCCGTACCACACATTGATTACTCCAGACATGCTTTGCAATTTACATCGTCGGTGGGCAATTTTATTCAACGTTTACAGGTCTGAAATGGTGAATGCATCAACTACCGTACTGGGTCCTTTAGATATGTCTAAACATCACTGATGCAGACACTGGTTTTTCTAGAACTACTATTGAATGTAAATCATCAGCGAACTGTTCATTCCAAATTCTAGAGTACTGTGATGGTGCTCGCCCTCAGTACTGTTTCGTCAATTCCTAATGCCTCGAGCGATAATGGGTCAGTCCATTCTCATTCTAAAATTGCAATAGAAACTAAATCATAATTGGACATACCTATCTAACGGCTACAGTGCTCTGTTGATGGATGTACTAAGCACCGTAGCGTCAATTGTAAATATTTCTAGCCACAACGGTACCATATATTGATTATTCTAGAGTAACTGTTAAAATTATATTACTGGTGAACAAATTTGCTCAACTGCTAAAGCAATGTGATGATGGCTATATTTAGTACTGTTCCAGCAATTGTCAATTCCCCATTCGATGGCGGGTTAGTACTTTGCCATGCTTGGAATGCAACAGAATATAAATCATCTCTCAACAGGTTAATCAAACGACTTCAGTGCTCTCTTTGTGGACGCAAAAGCTACAGTCCTTGGAATTGTAAATGTCTCTAGACTTTACTGAAGCATACATTGATTACTCTGGATCTACCGTGAAAATAATGACATCAGTGTGCGAATTAGTTGAACAGCTACTGTACATTTAAGATTGCTGTACTCAATGCAGTGTTCTAAGCAGTTCATATCACGAGCGATAATAGGTCAGACATTTGTCGTCATAGATTTGCAATAGGATCCATATTACCATAGTACAGATCAATCCAGCGGCTACAGTGCACTGTTGATTGATGTATAAGCACGTTACTGGCAATTTTAAGTATCTCTAGCATTAACCGTGCTATACATTGAAAATACTGGAATTGCTGAAGAATTTACACCATCATGGGACTAGTGATTCAGCGTCCACAGCACTGTGATGGTAGCTGCATTAAGTACTGTGTTGTCTACTGTTAATATGAAGAGGGATAATGTATTTGGGTTTCGTCATTCGAGAATGGCTGTAGTGTTTTCGTCATTAGGAAACAAAGTAATACAATGGATCAAGTCCTGTGAAAATTGCTGTCCTATGTAGTGTGTTGTCAATTGTCAATACATCGAGCTCCAACGGATCTGTCCTTTGTCATTCCAGAATTCCCATAGAATCTATATCATCTCTTATAAGGTTATTCCAACTGCTGTAGTACTATGTTGGTGGATGTTCCAGCTACCCTGCTGTGAATTGTTAATAAATCTATCCATACCTGATGCATGCATTGGTTTTTCCAGTGCTACTGAGGAATTTAACACATCACAGTACGAATCAATCCAACAGCTACAGTGGTCTATTAGTGCATGTACTAACTACAGTACCCTGAACCCTAAATATCTATAGCCATACCTGATGTATACATTGATTTTTCTACAACTACAGTGGAACTTCAATCACAGTTGTTAAACTTCAACTTGAATCACTTCAGTTACTGTTGCTAACATCCCGAGTGGCAATGGATCTGCCTTTTGTCTATCCAGAATTGCCATTGAATTTCAATCATTAACGAGCAGTTCAATCGAACGGACGCCGTAACCGATTGGGGTATGTACCGTGTGCCTTACAATGAATTGATAATATCTCTAGCCATATCTGATCATCACATTGCTTTTTCAAGGACCACTGTGGAATTTAAATCGTCACTTAACAGATCAATCCAACGGCCACAATGCTCTGCTGATGGATGTAATAAGTACCGCGCTGTCTGATGTAAATATCTCTAGCCATAATAGTGATATACATTGATGAATATAGAATTGCTGATAAACTAAAATTATCAGTTAACAAATTATTGCAACGGCCAATGTGGTGTGATGGTGGCTGTTCTGAGTACTGTTCCGTCTATTCACAGTATCTTGAGCGATAATTTTTCAGTCCCACGTCACTCTAGGATTTCAATAGGACATATAATATCTCTGAACAGATTAATCCAATTGCTGCAAGGATCCACTGGCTGAAGTACCAATTACCGTGCTGCGAATTACAAATACCTCTAGCTGTACCTGATGTATGCATGGATATTTTCAGAGCTGCTGTGGAATTTCAATCGTCAGAGATAACGGTACTCTAACGGCCACAGTACTCTGATGATGCCTGATTTCAGTACAGTTGTGCAAATTGCTATTATCTTTTGCTATGACGGAACTGTCCTTTGCCATTCTCGATCTGCTATGGAATACAAATCACGGCTGCAGAGGTTAACCCAACGGTTAACGTGTTCTGCTGATGGACTTGCTAAGTACCGTACTGTGAAAAATATATTTCTCTGACCTCAACTGATGTACGCACTGATTATACTAGCACTACTGTGGATATTAAGTTATTAGTGAAGGGACTAATCCAACGGCTGTATTACTGTGATGATGGCTGTACTCTGTACTGTTACGTAAATTGTTATTTTCTCGTGCCATAGCGGATCTGCTTTATGTTACTGTAGAAGTGCTATAGAATCCAAGTCATCATTGAAAAGGTTAGTTTAACAGCAGCAGTACTCTCTTGGTGGATGTACCAGATACCGTGTTCTGAAATGTTAAAACCTCAAGCCGCATCTGATGTATGTAATGTTTCTTCCAGGACTTGTGTGGAATGTAAGTCACCACTGAATAGTTTAACAAAACGGCTACCGTGATGTATTGGTGGATAACGAGGTATCGTGCTGGGAGTTGTACATATATTTATCTATAGCTGGTGTATACATGGATTATACTAGAACTATTCAGGAATTTAAGTCGTCAGTGAGCGAATTAGTCGAACGGCTGCAGCAATAATACGATGGCTGTACACAGTACTATTATGTCACAAGTTAATTCCCCGACCTGTAACGGACATGTCTCTTGTTATTCCAGAATTGCTATAGAATATAAATCGACATTGAACATGTTAATCCTACGGCTACAGTGCACTGTTGATGGATGTACTATGCACTGTACTGTCAGCTGTAAATAGCTGTAACCGTAGTCGCACAATGTATTGATTGTTCTAGAATTGCTGCTAAACTTAATTTCTCAGTGAAGAAATTATTCCAAAGGCTAATGAGCTGTGATGACGGCCGTAATCAGTACTGTCTCATAAATAGTTAATGTCTCGAGCGATCATTGTACTGCCGTTTGTCATTCTAGAATAGGTGTATAATCTATGTTATTGTTGACACACCAATCCAACGGCTACTGTGCTTTGCTAGTGAATGTACTAAGAACTCTTCTGTCAACTGTAAATATCTCTAGACGTAACCGTAACATACATTGACTGCCCTAGGGTTCCATTGGGACTTTAGTCACCACTGAACTGATGGACAAACGGCAACTGTGCTCTATTGGCGAATGAACCAATTACCGTAGGGCGAATTGTTAATATCTCTAGCCTTAACTGATGGATACATTGGTTATTCCGGAGCTACCGTGGGATTAAAGAGAACAGTGAACAAATTTCTCAGACGGCTATGGTACTGTGATGATGACAGTACTCGGTACAGTGTTGCAAGTGTTTATATCTCAAGGGGTAGTGCATCAGTATTTTTTCATTCTAGAATTGCTGTAGAATATAGAACATCAGTAATCAGATTATTAGGACGGCGACAGTGCTCTGTTGGTGGATGTACTATCTATCGTACTGCGAGTTGCAAGTATCACTAGGCATAACCGTGCTCTGCACAGGTTATCCTGGAGTTGCTGCGGAATACAAATCGTCAATGGATGAATTATTTCAACGCCTACGTTATTGTGATGACTGCTGCACTCTGTCCTGCTATACCAGCTGTTTATGCCCGTCCATATTATTTATCTGTAAATTGTTATTCTAGTGTTGCTGCAGAACATAATTCAGTATTGGATAAATTAATCCATCGGCTACTGTGCTGCTTTAGTAGATATAGTCGGTGCCGTACTGTCAACTGTAAATATCTCTAGCCATACCCTTTCTATACATCGAACATCCTAGAATTGCTGTGCAATTAATATTGTCACTGCAAAAGCTAATACAACTGCTACACGACAGTCATGTCGGCAGTACGCAGTATTCTGTTGCCAATTGTTAACGTCTCGGGATATAATGCCTCTGCCTTTTGCCATAAAACAAGCATCGTCACTGATCGAATTAATCCAACTGCAAGTGTGCTCCGTTGGTGGTTGTACCGGGTACCGTGCTGCCAATTTTAAGT
>NW_016915467.1:0-20527 GCF_001483705.2 Eufriesea mexicana | reverse complement strand
AATTTCTCAATTCATAGCCGTACTATAGATTTCATATTCTAGAGTTGCTTGGAATTTACGTCACCAGCGATCAAAAGAACTGCAGCTGCTACGCTAATGTGATTATGGCTGCACACAGTGCCGTATTGTTAATTGCTAGCATCTGGAGGGATGACGGGTCTGTCATTTGTTATTCTATACATGTCATAAAGCTAAGATCATCATTGAACAGAGTACTCCAACTGCTACAGTGATTTGGTGGTGGGTGCACTAGATATCGTCACATGTTTCAAATATCTATAGCGATAATCGTACCCTACATTGATCGTTCTGTAACTGCTGTGGAATGCAACCTGTACCAATGAACAAGTCCATCCAACTGCTACTGTACTCTGGTGATAACTGTACATTGTACCGTGCTGTCAATTGCAAGTACGTGGAGATATAATGTGCCAGCATTTTTCATTCTAGCATTGCTGTAGTACATATGTCGACCGTGAACAAGTTAAACCAACGGCAATAGTGCTCTCATTGTAGATGTACCGAGCAACCCATTGCAAATTGTACCTATTACTAGCCATAACCGTAGTAAGCATAGGTTATTCTGCCATTACATTGCAACTCAAATGACCGTTGAACAAATCATTCCAGCGGCCATAGTTATGTGATGATGGCTTCACAAAGGACTGTGTTGTTAACTGATAATATCTTCAGAGATAATGAATCAACCTTTTGTCATTCTGTAATTGTTATAAGATCCAAATCGTCACTGAACTGTGTAATCCAGCTACTACAGTCCAGTGCAGGTGGACGCAACAACTTGCCTACTGGAAGTTGTAAATACCTCCTGCCATAACCGTACCATGCGTCGATGATTCTGGAATTGCCTTGGGATTTACATTCTTAGTGAACAAATTAATCCAACGGCAACAATACAGTGATGATGGTTGCACTCAGTACTGTGTTGTCAATTTAAAATATCTCGAGGAACCCTAGATATATATTTCGTCATTCTATAGTCGTTACAGAATGTCAGCCACCATTGAACAGCCTAATACGTCGGCTAGGGTGCTATATCGGTGGACTTAACAAGTATCGAACAGACAATTGAAAACAGCTGAAGCCATAAACGTAATATACATTGATTATACCGGAGATGCTTTGGAATTTACATCCTCACTGAGCAAAGCAATCCAACGGAGACATTATAGTTATGATTGACGTACTCAGTATTGTGTTGCAAATTTGAAATATCTGGAGGCTCACGGGTGCGTATTTTGTCATTCTTGAATTGTCGTAGAATTTAAATCATAATTGAAAAGATTAATCCTTCGACTAAGGTGGTACATTGCTGGATATAGTTGGTACCGTACTGTCAGTAGGAAATATCATAAGCCATAGCCGCAGTATACATTGATTATTTCAGAATTGCATTGATATCTACATCCTCATTGGGCAATGTGTTCCAACGGAAACATTACTGTGCTTGTGGCAGTACTCAGCACTGTGTTGTAAATTTTTATTCCTCGAGGCTCACTGGATCGGTATTTTGACATTCTAGAATTGTTGTAGTGCTTAAATCATAATGGAACAAGTAAATCAAACGGTTACAGTGATATACTGGTGGATATAGCAGATACCGCAATGTCAATTGCTAATATCTCAAAATATAACCGTAATATACGTTGATTATTCCAGAGTTGCTTTGGAATTTACACCCTCAGTGTACGAAGCATTCCGACGGAGACATTACCGTGATGACGGCTGTACTCAGTTCTGCGTTGTCGACCTCTAACACCTAGAGGCTCTCTGGATCTTTATGTTATCACTCCAGAATTGTTATTCAACGTAAATCACAGTTGAACAGATGAATCCAACGGCTAGAGAGTTATATTGGTGGACATAACAAGTACCGTACTGTCAATAAGAAGTATCTCGTGACATAACCGCAATATACGTTGATTATTCCAGAATAGCTGTGGAATTCACATCCTCAGCGGACAAAGTAGTCCAACGGAAACATTACTGTGACGACGCCTGAACTCAATACCGTATTTTCAACCTTCAGTACCTCCAGGCTCACTGGAAAAGTATTTTGTCACTCTAGATTTGTTACACAACTTAGATTATAATTGAACAGATTAATCGAACGGCTATAGCACTGCATTGGTGGATATAATAAGTATCGTACTGACAATAGGAAATATCTCATGCCATAAACGTTATATACATTGGTTATTCTTGAATTGCTATTGAACTTGCATCCTCAGTGAACAAAGTAATCCAACGGCTACATTACAGTGATGATGGCTGTAATAAGCACATTGCTGCCAACTTTTAATACCTCGAAGATCACTGGAAATATATTATGTCGTTCTAGATTTGTTGTAGAAATTCAATCACGATTCAACGGACTATTCCACCGTCTGTACAGATATACTGGTCGACTTAACAGGTACCGTACTGACAACTGGAAATAGCTGAAGCCATAAGCGTAATATGCATTGATTATTGCGGGATTAGTTTAGAATTTACATCCTCAATGAACAAGGTTGTCCAACAGCGACGTTACAGTTATGATGGCTTTACACAGTACTGCTTTGCCAATTTGATATATATGGAGGCTGAATGGATACGCATTTAGTCATTCTAGAATTGTTATAAGGTTTAAATCATAATTGGCCATATTAATCCCTCGACTTCATTGGTATATTTTTAGATAAATTGGGTACCATACGGCCATTAGGAAATATCTCAAGACATAACAGTAGTATGCATTGATCATTCCAGAATTGCTATGCAATTTACATCCACACTGACGAAAGTAACCCAACGTCAACGTTAAAGTGATGGTGGCTGTACTCAGTACTGTGTTGTCTATTCTTAATGCCTGGAGGCGGACTGGATATGTAGTTTGCAATTCCAGTATTGATATGAAACCTAAACCGTAATTCAACAGATTAATCCGACGGTTTCGGTGCTTTATTAGTGGATGTCACAAGTACCGCGCCCTCATTTGGAAATATCTCGTGATATAAACTGATACAAATTGATTATTCCAGAATTGCGTTAAAATCTACAACCACTGCGGACAAACTAGACCAACGGGGACATTACAGTGATTATGGCTGTAACAAGTTCAGTGCCGTCAATTTTTAACGTCTCGGGGCAGACTGGATCCCTATTTTGCCACTCTAGAGTTGCTACAACATTTAAATTATAATTGAATATATTAATCCGACGGCTATAGTGCTTCATTGGTGGATATAATAAGTACCGCGCGGTCAGTAGGAAGTGCCTCATGTCATAAATGTAATATACATTGATTATTCCAGCATTGCAGTGGAATTATATCATCAGCGAAGAAAGTAGTCCAACGGAAGCATTACAGTGATGATTACAGTAATCTGTACTGTATTGTCAATCCTTAATACCTCGAGGCCCACCGGAACTGTATTTTGTCATTCTAGAGTTGTTATGGAATTTCAATCACCATTGAACAGGCTAATCCTTCGACTAGGATGCTATATTGGTACATTTAGTAAGCACCGCGCCGACAATTGGGAATATGTTAAGCCAAAAACGCAATGCACATTGATTACTCCGGAACTGCTTTCGAATTTACATCCTCAGTGGACAAAGTATTCCAGCGGTGACATTATTGTTTTGCTGGCTGTAGTCAGTACTGCGTTGCCAATTTGTTATATCTGGGGGCTCACTGGATCCGTACTTTGTCCGTCTAGAATGATTATAGAAATGAAATCATAATTAAACATATTAATCGTTCGACAAATGTTGTACATTGGTGGATATAACAAGTACCGCACTGTCAACAGGGAATGGCTCAAGATATAACCGTAATATAAATAGATTATTCCAGAATTCCTTGGAATTTACATACTCTGGGAACAAAGCAGTCCAACGGCGTCATTAGAGCTATGAAGGCTGTACCCAGTACTGTATTGTCAATTTGTAACGACTCGCGAATCTAGGGTCCGTATTTTGTGATTCTATAGTTGTTATAGGGTTTAAATCATAATTGAACAGATTAAACCATCGATTATACTGGTGTATTGGCAGATATAGAGGGTACCATACTGTCAATAGGAAATGTTTCTAGACATAATCGTAATATACATTCATCATTCCACTACTGCTGTGTAATTTACATCCTCAGTGGGCGAGGTATTCCAACGGCAACATTACAGCGATGATGGCTGTACTCTGTGCTGTGCTATCAATTTTTGATGTCTCGAGGGTCACTGGATAAGTATTTTGTCATTCTAGAAATATTCTGGAGCTTAAGTCAAATTTGAACAGACTTGTCCAACGGCAACAGAGCTATATTGGTGGATGTTACAAGTACCGCCCTGTCAATTGGAAATATCCAAAGATATAGACGTAACACATATTGATTATTCCAGAATTGCTGTGGAACATACATCCTCAGTCAACAATGCAATCCAACGGAAGCATTACAGACATGACGGCTGTATTCAGTACTGTGTTGCCAATTTTTAATTTCTCGAGGATCACTGGATCTGTATTTTGTGATTCTAGAGTTGTTACAGAATTTAAATCATAATTGAATCGGCTAATGCAACGACTACAGTGGTATATGGGTCGATATAGCAAGTACCACACTGTCAATTGGAGATATCTCAAGACACAACCGTAATATACATTGATTATTCCAGAGTTGCTTTGGAATTTATATCCTCAGCAGACAAAGTAGTCCAACGGCGACAATTCAGTTATGATTGGTATTCTCAGTACTCTGTTGCCAATTTGTAATATCTGGAGGCTCAATGGATACGTATTTTTTCATTCCAGAATTGTTATAGGCTTTAAATATTAATTGAACATATTAATCCTTCGACAACAGTGGTATATTGGTAGACATAATGAGTACCGTACTGTCAATAGGAATTTTCACAATCCAAAGACGTAATATGCATTGTTTGCTGCAGAATTGCAGTGGAATTTACATCCTCAGTGAACAAAGCATTCCAACGTCAACACTACGGTGGTGGTGGCTGTACTCAGTACTGTGCTCTCAATTTTTAACGTCGCGACTATCACTGGATTTGTAATTTGTCATTCTAGAATTGTTACAGAACTTAAATCATAACTGGACAAATTGATCCGGCGGAAACTGTGATATATTGGTGGATGTAGTAAGTACCGCACTGTCAGTTGGAAATACCTGAATATATAACCGTAATATACAATGATTATTCAAAGAATTGTTGAGGAAACTACATCTTCAGTGAACAAAGTGCTCCAACTGAAACATTACAGTGACTATGGCTGTAATCAGTACTTTGTTGTCAATTTTTAATTTCTCGAGGCACACTGGATGCGTATTTTGTCATTCTACAGTTGTTACGTAAATTAAACCATAATTGAACAGGATAATCCAAAGGATACAGTGCTATATTGGTGGATATAATAAGTACAGTACTGACAATAGGAAATATATCAAGCATTAACCGTAATATACATTGATTATTCCAGAACTGCTGTGGACTTTTCATTATCAGTGGGCAAAGTTATACAACGGCAACGTTACAGTGTTGATAGGTATACTGAGTACCGTGTTGTCAATTTTTAATGTCTAGAGGCGCAATGGATCAGCTCTTTGCAATTCAAGAATTGTTATAGAGCTTAAACCATAATTGCACATACTAATCCAACGGCTACGTTGCTATATTGGTGGATGTAGCTTGTTCCGCACTTCCAATTGGAAATAACTTAAAATAGGAGCGCAATATACATTGATTATTCAAATAATTGCTTCGGAAGTTACATACTCAGTGACCAAAGTAGTTCAACTGATACATTACAGCGAATACGTCTGTAATCAGTACTGTGTTGTCAAATTCTAATATCGCGGGGCACACTGGATGTGTATTTTGTTCTTCTAGATTTGTTACAAAACTTATATCTTAATTGAAGCGATTTATCCAGCGGCTGCAGTGCTATATTGCAGTTACCGCTACGTCGATTGGAAATATCTCCAGATATGGCGTAATATATATTGATTATTCCGGAATTGCTTCGGAATCTACATCCTCATTGAACAAAGTATTCCAACGGAAACGTTACAGAGATTACTGCTGTACACAGCACTGTGTTGTCAATTTCTAATATCTCGAGGCTCAGTGGATCTGCATATAGTCGTTCTAGGATTGTTAGAGGATTTAGACCATAATTTGGGCAGATTAATCCAACGGCTACAGTGCTATATTGGAGGATGTAACATGTACCGCACTGAAAATCGGAAGTATCTCAAGACATAAGCGTAATATACATTGATTATTCCAGTGCTGCAATAGAACCCACATCCTCAGTGGACAAAGTAATCCAACAGCAATGTTACAGTGATGATGGCCGTACTCAGTACCGTGTTGTCAATTTCTAATGTCTCGAGGATCGCCTGATCTGTATTTTGTCATTCTAGAACTGTTAGGGTACCGAAATCATAATCGAACAGATTAATCCAACGGATACTGTGATATATTGGTGGACGAAACAAGTGCCGCACTGTCATTTGGATATATTACAAGGTATAACCGTAATAAACTTCGATTATTTCAGATTTTCTTTGTCATTTACACCCTCAGTGGACAAAGTATTCCAACGGAAACAATACAGTGATGACGGCTGTATTCTGTACTGTGTTACCAGTTTTTAATACCTCGAGGCTCACTGGATCTGCATTTTGCCATTCTAGAATTGTTACAGAAGTTAAATTATAACTGAATACATATATTCAACGGCTACAGTGCTATATTGGTGGATATAACAGGTACCGCACTGTCAGTTGGAAATATCCCACAGTATGACAGTAATATGCATTGATTATTCCAGAATTGCTTCTGAAATAACATCCCCGTGAACAAAGAAGCCCCACGGAAACATTTGTGTGGTGATTTCTGTACTCAGTAACGTATTGCCTACCTTCAATATCTCGAGGCTCACTGGATCTGTATTTTATCATTCTAGCACTACTATAGGACTTAAATCATAATTCAGCATACTAATCCAACGGCTAGAGTGCTATATTGGTGGATGCAAAGTGTACCGCACTGTCATTTGGAAATATCTCAAGATATAGCCGTAATATACACTGATTGTTCCAGAATTGCATTGTCATTTACGCCCTCAGTGGACAAACTAGCCCAACGGAAACAATACAGTGATGACGGCTATAATCAACACAGTGTTGCGAATTTTTAACGTCTCGAGTATCGCTAGATATGTATTTTGTCATTCTAATATTGTTATAGAATTTAAATCACCATGGAACAGATTAATCCATCGGCTGCGGTGCTATACTTGTGGATATAACAAGTACCGCTCTGTCAATTGGATATATCCCAAGATATAACCGTAATATACATTTATTGTGCAATGAGTTGCTTCAGAAACTACATGCTCAGTGAACAATGTATTCCAACTGAAAAATTACAGTGATTATGCCGCTAATCAGTGCGGTTTTGTCAATTCCGAACACCTCGGGTCTCACAGGACCTGTACTTTATCACTCTAGATATGTTACAGGATTTGAATCATAATTAAACAGATTAATCCAAAGGCTAGGGTGTTATATTTGAGGATATAGTAGGTACCATACTGTCAGTAGGAAATTTCTCAGGCCATAACCGTAATATACATAAACTGTTCCAGAGGTGCTTTGGAATTTGCATACTGAGTGGACAGGGTTGCCAAACGGAAACATTACAGTGATGATGGCTGTACTCAATGCTGTTTTACCAATTTGTGATATCTCGATGCTCACTGGATATGTTCCATGTCATTCTAGAGTTGCTATAGAATTTAAGTCATGATTGAACAGATTAATCCATCGGCAAGTGTGCTTTACTGGTAGATTTGATTGGTACCGTACACACGATTGGAAATATCAGAAGACATATACGTAGTGCACATTGATTATTCCTGAATTGCTCTGGACTTTACTTCCTCTTTGAGCAACGTAGTTCAACGGCGAAATTACAGTTATGATAGCTGTGCTCAGCCCTGTGTTGACAATTTGCAATATCCGGAGGCACGCTGGATCAGTATTTTGACATTGTAGTGTAGTGGTAGACCTTACATCATAATTGACCGGATTAATCCAACGGCCACAGTGCTATATTTGTGGATATAGCGAGTGCCGCCCCGTCAGTACGAAATATCTCAAGATACAACTCTAATATAGATTGACTATTCTAGAATTGCTTTGGAATTTACATCATCTCTGAGCATAGAAGTCCAACTGAAACATTACAGTGATTATGGCAGTCATCAGTAGAGTGTTTTCAATTTTTAATACATCGAGGCTCACTGGATGTGTTCATTGTCATTCTAGAATTACTACAGAATTTTAATCATAATTGAACAGACAAATCTAATGGCAACAGTGCTACATTGGTTGACATATTGAGTACAGTACTGTCAATAGGAAAGGTCTCAAGGCATAACAGTAGTATACATTGATTATTCCTGAATTACTGTGGAATTTACATCCTCAGTGAACAAAACATACCAACGCCAGCAGTACAATGATTATGGCTGTACTCAGTACTGTGTTGTGAAGTTTTAATGTCACGAGGCTCAATGGATCTATATTTAGCATTCTAGTATTTTCAGAGAACCTAAGTCACGATTGAACAGAATGAGCCAACGGCTATATTGCTATATTGGTGGATGTAACACGTACCCCACTGTCAATTGGAAATATCTCAGGATATAACCGTAATATTCATTGATTATTCAAAGGATTGCTTTGGAATTTTCATCCTCAGTGAACAAAGCTATACAGCGGTGACATTACAGTTATTATGGCTGTACTTAGTACTCTGTTGCCAATTTTTCATATCTGGATGCCCACTGGATTCGTATCTTCTCGTTCAAGGGTTGTTATATAATTGACTTCATAATTGAACAGATTAATCCCACTACAACTATTGTACATTGGTAGATATTATGTGTACCGTAATGTTAATAAGAGACATCCCAGGCCATAACCGTAATATACAGTGGTAATTCCAGAATTTCTTTGGAGTTTACATCCTCACTGAACAAAGTAAAGCAACGGCATCATTACAGTGATGATGGCTGCGCTCAGTGCTATGTTGTCATCTTTTAATGTCGCGAGTCTCAATGGATCTATGTTTTCGTCATTCTAGAACTGTTATCGAACTTAAATCATGATTGAACACAGTGTTCCACCGGCTACACTGCTATATTTGTGAATATAATAAGTAACGCATTGTCAATAGGAAACGTCTCAAGCCATAACAGTAATACACATTGATTATTCCGGAATTGCTTCGGAATTTATATCCTTTATCCCCAGTGAACAAAGTTTTCCAAGGCCGATTTTACAGTTGCGATGGTTGTACTTAGTACCGCGTTGCAAATTTGCAATATCTGGATGTTCACTCGATATGTATTTTGCCATTCTAGATTTGTCACAGGATATCAATCATGATTGAAAGGACTGTCCCTTCGACTGTAGTGGTACATTGGAGAATACAGTGAGTACCGTATTGTCAATATGAAATATCTCAAGCCATAGCCATAACATACATTGATCGTTACAGAATTGCTATTGAAGTTACATCGTCAGTATGCAACGAAGTCCAGCGCCATCATTACTGTGATGAAGGCCGCACACACTACTGTGATGTGAATTGTTAATATCTCGATGCTCACTGGATCAGTATTTTGCCATTCTATGCTTCTCATGGAATCTAATCACAATTGAAGTGATTAATACTCTCGCTACTTTGCTATATTGGTAGGTTTTATATGTACCGAACAGACATTTCGAAATATCTGAGGCCATAGACGTAATATACATTGATTATTCCAGAATTGCTTTAGAATTTACAACCCCAGCGAACAAAGTAGTCCAATGGCGACATTAGAGTTGTGATGCTGTACTCAGTACTCTGTTGAAAATTTGTAATATCTGGAGTCTCACTGGATGGGTATTTTGTCATTCTGGGACTGTTATATAATTTAAATCACAATTGTACATATTAATCCCTCTACTACAGTGATATATTGGTAGATGTAACGAGTACCGTACTCTCAATAGGAAATATGTCAAGCCACAGCCGTGATATACACTCGTTATTCCAGAACTTCTATAATATGTACATCCGCATTGAACAAAGTAAACCAACGGCAACACTGCAGTGATGATGGCTGTGCTCAGTAATGTGTTGTCAATTTTTAATTTCCGGTGGATCGATGGATCGGCACTTTGTCATTCTAGAATCGCTATAGAACCTTTATCATGATTGAACAGAATGATCCAGCGGCTACGTTGCTATATTGGTGGATATAACACGTACCCCACTGTCAATTACGAATATCTCAAGATATAACCGTAATATGCATAGATCATTCAAAGAATTCCTTTGCAGTTTACGTCCTCCGTCAACAAAGAATTGCATCGGAATGATTACAGTGATTATGGCTAAAGTCAGTACTTTGTTGTCAATGTTTAATAACTCGAGGCTCACTGGATCTGTATCTTGTAATTCAAGAATTGCTACAGAATTTAAATCATAACTGAACAGATCAATCCAACGGCTACAGTGCTACATTGGTGGATATAGCGTGTACCGTACGGTCAATAGGAAATATCCCGAGCCATGAACGTAATATACATTGATAATGCCAGAATTGCTGTGGAATTTACATCCTCCGTGGACAAAGGATTCCATCGGAAACATTACAGTGATTATGGCTATAATCAGTGCTTTGTTGTCAATGTCTAATATCTCGAGGCTCACTGGATCTGTGTTTTGTCATCCCAGAAATGTTACAGGATTTATATCATAGTTGAACAGATTAATCCAACGGCTATAGTGCTATACTTGTGGATATAATGTGTACCGCGCTGTCAATTGCATGTGTCTGAATCCAAAACTGTAGCATACATTCATTATTCAAGGATTGCCATGGAACTTAGATTATTAGCGAACATGGTAGTCCATAGTCAGCATTACAGTAGTGACGGCTGACACTCAGTACAGTGTTGTCTAACGTTAGAGTTTGCAGGTTCACTGGATCTGCATTTTGTGATTCTGTAGTTATTACAAACTTAAGTCATCATTTAACAGATTGAACCAACGGCTGCAGTGCTATGCACGTGGATATAAAAAGTACCGCAAGGCCAATTAGATATATTTCAAGATGTAACCGCAAAATACTTTGATTATTCCAGAAATGCTCTGGAATATACAACCTGAGTGAGCAAAGCATTCCAACGGAAACATTACTGTTATGATTGCTGTACTCAATACCGTATTGCCAATCTTTAATAACTCGAGGCTCACTGGATCTGCATTTTGTCATTCTGGAATTGCTATAGATCATAAATCATAAATGAATTGATTAATCTACCGGCTACAGTGTTATATTGGGGGATATAACTAGCGCACTGTCAACTGGAAATGTCTTAAGCCATATCCGTAAAATACATTGATTAGTTATGATCTGCTTTGGAATATAAATCCTCAGTGAGCAAAGCATTCCGACGGCAACATTACAGTGATGATGGCTGTACTCAGTACTGTGTTGTCTATTTTTAATTTATCGAGGCTCATTATATCTGTACTTTATCATCCCGGAATTGTTATATTATTTAAACGATAATTGAACGGACTAACACAGGAACTGCAGTGCTCTGCCACTGGATGTACTAAGTACCTTTCTGTCAATTGGAAATATCTCAACGCATAACAGCAATACCATAGCTGATTCCAGAATTGCATTGGATCATGGATCATCATTGAACAAATTAGTCCATCGGCTACCGTACTGTTGTGATGGCTGTTCTCAGTACTATCTTGTCAATTGATGATATCACGAGAGGTAATCGGTCTGCTCTTGCCGTTCAAGAACCGCCGTATTTTATACATCGTCAGTGAACAGCATAATCCAAAAGCAAATGTGCTGTGTAGGTAGATGCACCAATTGCCGCTTCTTTCAATTCCAAACATCAATTACTATAACCGCAATGTACAGTGGTTTTTCTCGAATTACTTTCAAATTTACAACACCAGTGAACAAAGTGGTCCAAGGACAACAACGCAGTGATTGTGTATGTACTCGTTTCTGTGTTGTCAATTGGTAATATCTCGACGGACACTGGATTCGTGTAGTAACGCTGTAGAATCGTTGTAGCACTTAAATCATCATTGGAGAAATTAGTCCAACGGCTACAGCGCTATATTTGTGGACGTAATATCTGTCACACAGTTAATTTTAAATATTCAGTGCCATAACCGCGCTATACACTATTTACGATAGATGTCTGGAGGGATATTTGACCTGCATTTCATCATTACAGAAATGCCGTAGATAATAAATCATCATTGAACATACTAATCAAGCGGCTAGAGTGCTTTATTGGTGGACGTAATAAGCACCGTACTGACAATTGGAGGCATCGCAAGCCGCAAGCGGATTATACAATGAGTGTTCCAGAATTAGTTTGGTATTTACTTCCTCAGATGACAAAGTTATTTCAACGGCAACATTACAGTTACGACGGCTGCACTCAGTAGTGTGTTGACAACCTTTAAACTCCCGAGGCTCACTGGATCTGCATTTTGCCATTCTAGGATTGATATAGTGTTTAAATCATAAATGAGTTGACTAATCCAACGGCTACAGTGTGTTATTGGAGGATATATTAAGTACCGTACTGACAATTCGAATTGCCTCAAGGCATAGACGTAATATACATTGATTATTCCAGAATTGCCACGGAATTTACATCCCCAGTGAACATAGCAGCCCAGCGGCAACGCTCCAGTGTTGATGGTTGTACTCAGCACTTAGTTGCCGATTGCTAATGCCTCGAGGTTCATTGGAACTGTATCTTGTAATCCTACAATTAAAATAGATTTCAAATCACAACTGAAAAGGCTAATCCGGCGGCTGCTCTGCTATATTGGAGGATGTAATGGGTACCGTACTATCAATAGGAAATCTCACACGCCACAAGCATAATATAAATTCCGTATTCCGGTATAGCTTTGGAATGTGTATCCTCAGCGAGCAAAGTGTACCAACGGTAAAATTGCTGCGGCTATGGCAGTCCTTAGTACTGTGTTGTCAGTTGTTAATATCTCGAGGGAGAGTGGATCTTATTTTCGTCACTCCAGAATTGGTATAATACCTAGGTCATCATTGAAAAGATTAATCCGACGGCTACAGTACTATATTCGCGGATGCAATATTTAACGCACTGTCAGATGGACATTTTACAAGCCAAGAACGGAATATACAATAATTATTCCGAAATAGCTTTGGAATTTGCATCATCAGTGAAGAAAGTAGATCAACGTCTACAGAACTATGGCGATGGCAGTCCTTGGTACTGTGTTGTCAGTTGTTAATATCTCGAGGGATAATGGACCTGATTTTCGTCTTTCTAGGATTGCTACAGTATTTAAATCATAATTGTACAGATTTACATAGCAACTGCGGTCCTCTGCTGATGGATGTACTTAGTACCGTACTGTCAATTGGAAATATATCAAGGCGTAACGGCAATATGCATTGCTCATTCCAGAATTGCCTTGGAATTTACATTCTCAGTGGACAAAGTAGTCCAACGTCTACAGTATTGTGATGATGTCTGTAATGAGTAGTGTCTTGTCTATTGCTAAAATCGCAATGGATAATCGAGCTCCATTTGCCGTTCTAGAATGGCTGTAGTGTATACACAGCCAGTGAAGGAAGCAGTCCAACGCAAAAGTGCTCTGAATCTAGATATACTATTTGCCGCTTCCATCAACTTTAAATTTCAATTTCAATAGTCGCACTATACTTTTCTTATTCTGGAATAGCTTTCTAATTTACTACACAAGTGAAGAAGGTATTACGACGGCAACAATACTGTGATTATAGACTCACTCGGTACTGTGTTGTCAATTTTTAAAATCTCGTGGCACGCTGTATCAGTGTTTTGTCATTCTAGAATTGCTATAGAACTTGAATCATCATTGAGCGGATTAATCCTACGGCCACAACTCTATGTTGGTGCTTGTATTAGGTACCGTACCCTCAATTGCTTGTATCTCAACCCAAAACCGCAATATACATGCATTATTCCAAAATTGCTTTGGAATATATACATATTATTAGTGATACAGTAGTCCAAGGTCAGCATTACAGTGACGATGTATGTACTCAGTACCGTGTTGACAATTGTTAATAATTGCAGGTCCACCATATCTGCATTTTGTCATTTTAGAAATGGTATAGATCCTAAATGATCATTTAACAGACTAAACCAACAGCTGCGGTGCTATGTTGGTGGATATAACAAGTACCGCACTGTCAATTGGTAATATCTCAAGATATAAACGTAATATGAATTGAATACAACAGAATTGCTTTGGAATTTATATCGATAGTGAGGAAAGTTGTACAACGGAAACATTACAGTGGTGATGGCTGTGCTCAGTATTGTATTCACAATGTTTAATACCTCTAAACTCACTGAATCTGTATTTGGTCATTCCAGAAATGCTATAGAACTTAAATCATCATTGAGCAAATTAATCGAATGGACGCAGTGCTTTATTGGTGGATATAATAGGCATCGCACTGCCAATTGGAAATATCTGAAGCCATGAACGCTATATACACTTACTATCCCAATAATTGCTTTGGAATTTACATCCACAGTGAACAAAGTATTTTCGCGGAAACATTACTGTAATAACAGCTGTACTCAGTACTGTGTTGTAAATTGTTAATTCCTCGAGGCTCGCATGCTATGTATTTTGCCATTCTACAGCTGGTTTAGAATTAAATCACCACTGTACAAATTAATCCATTGACCACAGTGCTATATCGGTGCATATAACCATTATCGCAATGTCTAATGAAAATTTCTCAGGACATAAGTGAAATATACACTGATTATTACAGAATAGCCATGGAAATTGCTTCATCGGTGAAGAAAGTAGACCAACGGCTACAGTACTGTGGCGGTGGCAGCCCTCAGTACTGTGTTGTCAGTTGTTAATATCTCGAGGGATAATGGATCTGATTTTCGTCATTCTAGAAATGGTATAAAATCTATATCGCCGTTGAACAGATAAACAGAGCGACGGCTGTGCACTGCTGGTGGATGTAAGAAGTATCGCAATCTCCGTTAGATATATCTCAAGATACAAACTTAATATAAAGTGACTATTCCACAATTGCTCTGGAGCTTACGACCTCAGTGAACAAAGTAATCCAACGAAAACACTACAGTGATGATGGCTGTATTCAATGCTGCGTTGTCTATCTTTAATACCTCGAGGCTCGGTGGATCCGCATTTTGTCATTCCAGAATTGTTATAAAACATAGATGATAATTGAACGGATTGAACCAACGGCTGCTGCGCTCTATTTGTGGTTATAACAAGTACCGCACTGTCAATTGGAAATATCTGTAGATATAACCGTAATGTACAATGATTATTCTAAAATTGCTTTGGAATTTACATCCTCATTGGACAATGTATTCCAACGGAAACGTTACATTGATAATGGCTGTACTCAGTACCGTGTTGCCCTCATTTAATACCTCTTGGCTCACTGTATCTGTGTTTTGTCATTCTAGAAATGTAATGGAATCTAAATCATCATTGAGCAGATTAAATCAACGGCTGCAGTCCTATATATGTGGATTGAATATGTGCCGCACCGACAATTAGAAATACCGCAAGCCATAACCGTTATACACATTGATAATTCGGGAATAGGTTTGGCATTTACATCCTATGTGAAGAGAGTAGACCAACGGTAGCAGTACAGTGGTGATGGCTGTACTCAGTACTGTGTTGTCGGATATTAATGTCTCGAGGGAATATATATCCGACTGTCGTCACTCTACTATCGGTTTGAAAACTAAATCATTATTGAAAAGGTAGATAGTGCGACTGCAGTGCTCTGTTGTGTGATTCATTAATTACCGTACTGTCAATTGCATATATCACTAGTCGTAACCATTATTTACGTTCATTGCTACAGAATTGCCTTGGGACTTGCACTAGCAGTAAGTAAAGCAATACAACGTCTACAATGCTGTGATTATGGCAGTACTCGAAGCTGTATTGACAGTTGTTAATACGAGGAGGGTTATTGAGACTTCATTCTTCATTCTAGAATTGCTGTAGAATTTTCATAATCAGTGAACATACACGTCCAACTGCAACAGTGCTCTGTTGATAGACGCACCGGGTACCGTACTGTCAATTGTATGTAACACAAGCCGTAACCGAAATATACATGGGTTATTCTTGAGTTACTTTAGAACTTACATGATCAGTGAACAAAGTAGTCAACCGCCTAGATCAAAGATATAATGGCTGTGCTCGGTACTGTATTGTTAAACCTTAATTTTCCCAGTGTCAGTGGTTCTGCATTTTGACACCCTAGAGTTGTTATGGAATATAAGTGTTCATTCAGCAGATTAATTCGACGGCTACCGTTCAATATTGGTGAATGTAATAATAACGCTACTGTAGATTGGAAATATCTCAAGCCATAATCGTACCATGCATTGATTATTCCAGAATTACTATGGAATTTACGCAACCGGTGGACGAAGCACTTCGACGGCTACAGCACTGTAATGGTGGCTCTACTCATTACCGTGTTCTTAGTTGTTAATATGTCGAGGGGCATTGAATCTATCTTTCGTCATTCTAGAATTGCAATGAAATCAAAATCATACTTGAATAGATTAAAACAGGGGCTGCAGTGCCCTGTTGGTGGATGTACTAAGCACCGTACTGCCTATTGTAACTAACCATTGCTGTAACCGACATATTCATAGTTTATTCTAGAATTGCTTTACAATTTGCCTTACCAGTGACCAAAGAAATCGAACGGCTGCAGTGCAGTGATGATGGCTGTAGTCAGTACCGTGGTTACCATTGTTTATATAACGAAGGATAATGGATCTGCATTTCTCGTTATAGAATTGCTGCATAATATGCATCATCAGTGATAGGACTCATCCATCGGCAAAGCTGCTCAGTTGGTAGATCTATTAAGTGCACTACTGACTAATGTCGATATCACTAGCCGTAACCGTTCCATATATAGGTCATGCTAGAATTTCCCTGGAGTTTGCATCATCAGTGATTAAAGTAGTCCAACAACAACATTACTGTGGTGATGGCTGTTCTCGGCACTGTGTTGTCAATTGCTAATGATTCGAAGGACGGGGGATTTGCATCTTGTTAATATATTATTATTATAGAATTGAAACCATAATTGAACAGATTAATCCATCTGCTACCGTGCTGTATTCTTGGATGTAATAAGCACCGTACTGTCACCTGGAAATGTCTCAAGACATAACCGTACCATACATTGAATATTCCAGTATTGCTGTGGAATTTATATCAGCAGTAACGAAACAAATCCATCGGCTACAGCTCTGTGATGATGCCTGCACTCAGTACTGTGTTGTCAATTGTTAATATCTCGAGGGACAGTGCGCCTGTATTTTGTCATTCTAGTATTGCTATAGAATATGCATCGTCACTGAATATACTAATCGAACGGTTGGCGTGCTATATTGGATTTATTGCGTACCGTAATGTGCACTGAAAATATCTTTAGCCACAACCGTCCTTTTCATTGATAATTTCAGATTTTCTGTGGAATTTATACCATCGATGAACAAGGTAATCGAACGGGTACGGTACTGTGGTGACGGCTGTGCTCAGTTCCTCGTTGTAAATTTTTAATACTTCGAGGATATGTGGACATCTATTTTGTCATTCTAGAATGGTTACAGCGTCTATATCATGGCTGGACATATTAATCGAAAAGACACAACGGTTTGCTAGTGGATGTAGTATGTACCGTACTGTCAACTGTAAACGTCACTAGACGTAACCATACTATACATAAGAAGTTCTCGATATACATTAGAACTTACATCGTCAGTGTACATTGTAGACCATAGGCTAAACTACAGCGATGATGACTGTAATCTGTACAGTGTTGCCAATTGCCAATGCCTCTAGGGTTAATGTATTTGTCCGCGGTCGTTCTAGAATTGCCAGAAAACACAAATCCTCGATGAACAATTTAGTACAATGGCAACCGTGCTTTGCCGGTGGATGTATAGAGTACCGTTCTGTCAACTGTAATGATATCCAGCCGCAACCATATTTTGCACTGATTATTCTAGAATTGCTTTGGAACTTGCATCATCTTTGGACGAAACAGTCCAACGCTTACAATACTGTGATGATGGCTGTACTAAGTACTGTGTTGGTAGGTGGCAGTAGCTACAGGGATAATGTATTTGCATTTATGGTTTTAGAAATGCTGCAGAATATTTATCATCAGTGAACAGATTCATCCAGCAGCAACGGTGACCTGTTGGTAGATGTACTTGTTGCCGTAATGCCAATGGTAAACGTCACTTACCATAACCGTACAATACATACGTCATTCTAGAGTTACTTTAGAATTTATACTCTCAGTGAGCAAATGTATCCAACAGCTACATTTCTGTGACGATGGTTGTACTCAATATGGTGGTGTCAACTGTTAGTGCCGCGGAGTATAAAGGAAACGTATTTTGTCATTCTATAGTTGTTATAGAATATAAATGATCATAGAATAGGATAATCCAAGGGTGACAGAACTTTGTTGGTCTACATACGAAGCACCACACTGACAATTGTAAATATCTCACGCGACGACAGTGGTATAAATTGATTATTCTGGAATTGCCTTTTACAATTTACGCTTTCAGTGAACAAAGTTATTCAACAGCTGCAATAGCGGGATGACGGCTGCGCTCAGTGGTGTGTTGTCAATTGTTAATATCTCGAGCGATAATGGATACGTATATTGTTATTCTCGAATTGCTATGGAATTTGAATGATCATTGGACAGATTAATCCAACGGCTACAGTGCCCTATTGGTGTATGTACAATGTACCGTCCTGTCAAATTTAAATACCTCCAGACCCAATCGCTGTATACATTGGTTGTTCACTAATTGCTTTGGCACATACAGCATCAGTGAACAAAGTAGTTCAACGGCTGCAGTACGCTTTTGACGGTTGTACTCAGTACTTTCCTGTGAATTGTTGATGTCTCGTGCTATAATGGGTATGCATATTGCATTCTAGAATTCCTGGTGGATATACATCATCATTGAACAGATGAAGCCAACGACAACAGTGCTGCATTGGTGGATCTAATAAGCACCGTACTGTCAAAAATATACATATCTAGCAATACCCGCAGTATACATTGGTTATTCCGGAATGCTGTGGAATGTACATCATTAGTGGACAAAGTATTCCCATTGCTACATTACTGTGATGATGGCTGTACTCAGTAGCGTGTTGTCCATGGTTAATGTAACGAGAGATAATGTACCTGCGTGGCTCAGTCCAGAGTTACTGTAGAATATACGTCATCAGGAGACAGGCAATTCCGTCGGCAACATTGCTCTGTTGGTAGGCGGATAAAGTACCGCACTATCAATTGTAAATATCGAAACAGCACTCGGTACAGCCGTCGTAACCGTAACGTAGCCGTTCACTTAAATTGTTCACTGATGATATAATTTTCGCCGCAGTTCTGGAGTAATCAATGTACAGGCCAGATATGGATAGCGATATTAAAAACTGACGGTAATGTACTTCGTACCTCCTCCAACAGAGCACTGTATAAGTTGGATTTGTCTGTGCAGTGATGATATTGACAGTATGGCAATTCTAGAGAAACTAAAGTCTGACCGACCATCGCCCGAGGTATTAACAATCGACAACACAGTACTGAGTACAGCCATCATCACGGTAATGTTGACGCTGAAATAACTTGTTCACCGAATATATAAGTTCCAGATGAATTCTAGAATAGTCAATGTATGGATTTGTTGTTGCCACAAATACTAACACTTGTCAGAGCGGTGCTTGCTACGTCCACCAACAGAGCGCCATAGCCGTTGTATTAATATATTCACAGATGATTTGTGTTCCACGCAATACCAGCATAATCTAAATGTGTGTCAGTTGAGGCCACAAATATTTTCAGTGGACAGTACGGTACGTTTCACTTACGCCAGCAGAGCGCGCTATCCGTTGGACTATTCCGTTCACTGATGATTCAGCTCTTATAGCAATTGCAGATTGAAAAAGAGCGATCCAGTGCATCTCGAGATATAAAGAATTGGCAACACAGTACTGATTACAGCCATTATCTCAGTACTGCAGCAGTTGGAATACTAAGATGACTGGTGGTGTAAGTTCCAAGGCATCTCTAGAATAATCAACGCTTTTTACGGTTATGGCTAGAAATACATATAATTGGCAGTACGAGGCGTAGTGCATAGGCTAACAGAACATTGTAGCTGTTGGAATAATCTGTTCATTGGTGCTTTGTATCCAATAGCAATTCCAGAAAGACCAAATACACATATATTGTACCTCGAGGTATTAACAACTGACAACATAGTGGAGAGTACAGACAT
>NW_016915466.1:9227-9702 GCF_001483705.2 Eufriesea mexicana | reverse complement strand
AGATTCTATTGGCTTCCTATAGCCATTGCAATGCTATAGAATCCTCCTGGAATATGCAATATTATTGACATTTTCGAATAATATCGTGGTGAGCTAACTTCCTCGCGTAAGTAAGGAGGAAAGATCCTTTTGGTTTGCTATAGCCATTGCAATGCAGCATAATCTGGCTGGAAAATTCATATTTATTGCCATTTTTTACGTATATCGTGGTGAGCTAGCTTTCTTTCATAAAGAGGGAGGATTTATGCAATTGACGTGCTATAGCCATTTCAATGCTACGGAGTCAGTCCGGAAAGGACAATTTTATTGACTTTTTCGACTAATATCGTGGCGAGCTATCTTTCTTGCATAAGCAAGGAGGAAAGATTATATTCGCGTGCAATAGCCCATGCAATGCTATAGAATGCGGCATGGAAGTACAATTTTACTGACAGTTTCTACTAATATCGTGGTGAGTTAAGTTTCTCGCATAATT
>NW_016915466.1:3994-4837 GCF_001483705.2 Eufriesea mexicana | reverse complement strand
TATATCGTGGTGAGCTAGCTTTCTTTCATAAAGAGGGAGGATTTATGCAATTGACGTGCTATAGCCATTTCAATGCTATGGAGTCAGTCCGGAAAGGACAATTTTATTGACTTTTTCGACTAATATCGTGGCGAGCTATCTTTCTTGCATAAGCAAGGAGGAAAGATTATATTCGCGTGCAATAGCCCATGCAATGCTATAGAATGCGGCATGGAAGTACAATTTTACTGACAGTTTCTACTAATATCGTGGTGAGTTAAGTTTCTCGCATAATTGAGAAGGAAAGGTTCTATTGGCGTGCTATAGGCACAGCAATGCTATAGAATCTTCCCGGAAAATACAATTTTATTGTCCTTTTCCACTAATATCGTTGTGAGTTAACTTTCTCGCATAAGTAAGGATGAAAGACTATATTGGCGTGGTATAGGCATTGCAGTGCTATAGAATCTTCCTGGAAAGATCAATTTTATTGAGATATTTCACTAATATTGAGGAGTGCTATCTTTCTTGCGTAAATAAGGAGGAAACATGCCCTTGGCATGCAATAGCCATTGCAATGCTCTCGAATCTTGCTGGAAAACTCAATTTTACTGACATTTTCGACTAATACCGTGGTGAGCTATATTCCTTGCATACGTTAGGAGAGATACTTTTGGTGTGCTATAGCCATTGCAATCCTGCAAAATCTGGCTGGAAAATTCAATTTTATTGACATTTTTGGCTTATATCGTGGTGAGATAACTTTCGTTCCTAAATAAGGAGGAATGATGCAATTGGCATGCTATAGCCATTTCAGTGCTATAGAATCTTTCTGGAAAGTCCTATTTTATTGACATTTTCGAC
>NW_016915466.1:0-1039 GCF_001483705.2 Eufriesea mexicana | reverse complement strand
CTAAATATGCAGGAATGATGCAATTGGCATGCTATAGCCTTTTCAGTGCTATAGAATCTTTCTGGAAAGTCCTATTTTATTGACATTTTCGACTAGTATCGTGGTGAACTAACCTTCTTGCATAAATTAGGCGGAAAGTTTCTATTGCCGTGATATAGCCATTGCATTGCTATAGTACCTGGCTGGAAAATTCAATTTCATTGACATTTTCGACTTATATTGTGGCTATCTAATTTTCCTGCATAAATAAGGAGGAAAGATTCTATTGGCTTGCTATAGCCATTGCAAGGGTATAGAAAGTGGTTGGAAAATTCAAATTTATTGGCCTTTTTCCACTCATATCGTGGTGAGCTATCTTTCTTGTATAAATAAGGAGGAAAGATCCTTCTGGATAGCTATAGCCATTGCAATGCAGCGGAATCTGGCTGGAAAATTCAATATTATGGACATTTTCCGACTAATATCGTGGTGAGCTAACTTTCTTGCGTAAACAAGGTGGAAGGATTCCATGGGCGAGCTATAGTCTCTGCAATGCGGTAGAATCTGACTGGGAAATTCAATATTATTGACAGTTTCGACTAATATCGTGGTGAGATAACTTTCTGGTATAATTATGGAGGAAGGATTCTCTTGGCGTGCTATAGGCATTGCAATGCTACAGAATCTTCCTGGAAAATTCAATTTTATTGACATTTCTAATATCGTGCTGAGCTCTCTTTCTTGCATAAATAAGTAGGAAATGTTCTATTGCCGTGCAATAGCCATTGCATTGCTATAGTATCTGGCTGGAAAATTCAATTTCATTGACATTTTCTCCTATCATCGTGATGAGCTAACTTCCTTGCATAAGCAAAGAGGAAAGATCCTTTGCGAGTGATATATCCATTGCCATGCTGCAGAATCTAGCTGGAAAATTCAATTTTATTGACATTTTTTACTTATATCGTGGTGAGCTAGCTTTCTTTCATAAAGAGGTAGGATTTATGCAATTGACGTGCTATAGCCATTTCAATGCTATGGAGTCAGTCCGGAAAGGACA
>NW_016915465.1:0-203 GCF_001483705.2 Eufriesea mexicana | reverse complement strand
CGACTAATATCGTGGGGAGCTATCTTTTTTGCGTAATTAAGGATGGTAGATTCTATTGGCGTGTTGTAGACAGTGCATTGCTATAGTGACTGGCTGGAAAATCCAATTTTATTGACATTTACTACCAATATCGCGGTAGACTATCTTTCTTGCTTAAATAATGAGAAAAGATTCGGTTGGGGTGCTATAGGCATTGCAATGCT
>NW_016915464.1:0-353 GCF_001483705.2 Eufriesea mexicana | reverse complement strand
CCGCATTGCAGTGTACAGCACGAAAGTCGAAGATACCCAAACCTTACCTGGCCTAATCTAACCAAACCAACTGTAGCCTAACACAACATACCGTGCCGAGACCATTATTGCTGCGCACCACAGAGCCAAGCGGAATACACAAGAGCACAGCAGAGCTCAGAGAACCACCGCATTGCTGTGTATAGCACAAAAGCTGTAGATACACTAACCTAACCTGATCTAACACTACCTAACCAAACGTAACGCAGAACAGCGTAACGAGCCCCGACCACTACTCCTGTCCACCACACAGACAAGAAGAATGTAGTAAAGCACAGCAGGTCACAGGAATCCAACGAGTAACAGTGTATAGC
>NW_016915463.1:0-237 GCF_001483705.2 Eufriesea mexicana | reverse complement strand
CGATCTATTCACCAAGCAATAGCAGATTATAGATATAGAATAGACCTATCCTCTGGCAAGTAGGTGGCAGTACTTGCCATTGGGCTGAAGGCGTAAGGCGATCAAGTCACCAAGCTATAACAGGTTATAGATTTTGAATAGACCTACTCTCTGGCAAGTAGATGGCTGTTCTCACCATTGGATAGGAGGTGATAGGCGATCTATTCACCAAGCTATAACAGGTTATAGATTTTGAAT
>NW_016915462.1:16405-29678 GCF_001483705.2 Eufriesea mexicana | reverse complement strand
AGACGCGGAATGTTGAGCTAGGCCATGTTTGGTTAGGTTCTGTTGGCTTGGGCTAGGTTTGGTTGGCTTAGACTTTTATGGCGAACACTGCGGCTCTATGGATTTCTGCTATCTTCTGTCCTCAAATATGTTCTGCTTGGCTCCTGGGAGGACAATAAACATGATCGCGGCACGTTTGATTGTGTTATGTTATGTTTGGCTACGTTATGATTGGCTAGGTTTGGATGTGACAACTATGACTTTTGTTCTATATACTGCAGTACGGTGGATCTCAGCGCTCTACAGTGCTCTAGTATGTTCAGCTTGGAATTGGGAATGTCAGCAATAGTGGTCTCGTCTCTTTAAGTTGCATTGGGTTGCGTTCGGTGAGGCTGCGCTAGGATAAATTTGGTTAAAGTATCTTTAACCTTAGTGCTACGCACTGCTATTCCCTGGATAACTGCGCTCTACTCTGCTATGGTATATTCTGCTTGCCTCTGGGCTGTGGGGGCTGGTAGCAATAGTGGCCTCTGCACGTTAATTTGAGTTATATTACGTATTGTTATTTTACGTTTGGTTATGTTGCGAAACGATAGCATCGTCTTCTGTGCTGTACACTGCTTTTCGGTGCACTTCTACTATCTATTGTGCTCTAATATGTTCTTCTTGGCTCTGCGGAGACCAGTAATATTTATCTCGGCACGTTGCTTTGAGTTATGTTACGTCTGGCTATTTTTAGATTTTTTAGGTTACGAGGCAATGGATTTCACATTTATGCTGTACACTGCCATACGATGTATTTCAGCGCTCCACTGAGCTCTAATATGTTCAGCTTGTCTCTGGCAAGGCGAACAATGGCGGTATCGGCATGATACATTGAGTCAGGCTGCGTTTGGTTAGGTTAGGTAAGGTTAGGTTAGGTTATTTTAGGTTAAGTTATGATAGATTATGTTAGGTTAGTTTAAGTTAGGTCAGGTTCGGTTAGGAGAGGTTAGGTAACATACACTAACGCAACCTAGCCGAACGTAACCTGACTAAGCGGAACGTGCCGTGACCACTGTTCCTGGTCTTCGCAGAGCCAAGCTGAATGTATTAAAGCACTGTGGGGCGCAGAAATCGACGCAATAGCAGACTACAGCACCAAAGTCAAAGCTATCCTTTACTAACATAACAAATCGTGACGTGACCAAACGTAACATATCTCAACATAACGTACCGAGACTTCTATTGCTGCCCTCCGCAGAGCCAAGTAGGAGACACTAGAGCACAGTAGCGCGCAGAAGTCGCCCGAATAGTAGTGTACAGCAGAAAAGTTAATGCTGTCCTAACCAGACATAGCGTAACCCAACCGAGCCGAACGCAACCTCACTAAACGTAACGTGTAGAGGCCACTGTTGCTGGCCATCCCAGATCCAAGCTGAAAATACTAGTGCACTTTAGGGCGCAGAAGTCAACCTAGTGGCAGACGGTAGCACTAACGTCAATGCTACCCTCTCCTACACTAACCAATCGTAACATAAAGGAACGTAACTTATCTCAACCTAACGTGCCGCGACTACTTTTGCTGGCCTCCCCCGGAGCCAAGCTCATAATATTAGAGCACTGTAGGACGCAGAAATCCACCTAATTGCAGACCATACCGCTAAAGTCAAAGCCTACCTTTCCTAACCTAACGAACCGCAACATAACCAAACGTAACTTCGCTAAACCTATCTTGCCGCGACCACTATTGCTGCCGCTCTCAGAGCCAAGCAGCAAATGCTAGAGCAATGTAGATCGCAGAAATCCACCGCATCGCTGTGTACAGCACAAAAGTTACAGCTATCCGAACAAAACTTGGACTGACCCAACCTAACCGAACTTAACCTGACAAACTGCAACGTGCTGAGGCCACTATTGTTGGCCTTCCCAGAGCCAAGCTGAAAGCATTAGAGCACCCTGTGGCGCAGGAATCCACCTAATGGCAGACTATAGCACTACGGTCAAAGATATCCTCTCCTAACCTGACCAACCATAACATAAACAAACGTAAAATATCTAAACCTTGCGTGCCGAGACCACCATTGCTTGTCTTCCCAGAGCCAAGCTTAAGTAATTACAGAACAGTAGGGAGCAGAAACCCCCCTAGTAGCAGACTATGGCACAAAAGTCATACCTATCCTCACCAAACCTAACCAAGCTTAACATAACCAAACGTAACATAACTCAACCTAACGTGCCGCGACCGCTATTGCTGGACTCCACAGAGTCAAGCGGAACACCATAGTGTGGAGTGGTACGTAGAAGTGCATATAATAGCTGTGTATTTAAGGAGAGTCAGAGATACCTGAGCCTATCCCACACCGACACGACATAACCAAACATAGCCTGACTGAACATAACGTGCCGAGATCGCTATTGTTTCCCTCCCCGCAGGCAATCAGGGCATACCAGAGCACAGTAGATCGCAGAAATCCATCGAATAGCAGTGTACAGCACAAAAGTTATTTATACCCTGTCCAAACTTAACCGAACGTAACCTGAGTCATCATAAGGAACCGAGGCCAATATTTCTGGCATTGCGAGAGCTAAGCTGAAAGCATTATAGCTCTGTAGCCCGCAGTAATCCACATAAAGGAAGACTATGGCATTAGAGCCAAAGCTGTCCCCTCTTTACCTAAAGTGTCTTAACGTAGCCAAACGTATACTGGATTACACTAGTGACCCGAGACCGCCATCGCTAACCTTCCCAGAGCCAAGTAGGACATACTAGAGCTGAGTAGACCGCAGAAATCCACCGAGTAGCAGTGTGCAGCACAAAAGTTTAAGCTATACTGAACAAACTTAGCCTGTCCCGGCCTAACCGTACACAACCTGACTCACCATAACCTGCCGAGACCGCACTCCTGGCTTTTCCAGAGCCAAGCTGAAAACATTAGACAACTGTAGGGCGCAGGATTCTGCCTAATGGCAGACTATAGCACAAGAGACATAGCTTCCCTCTCCTAACCGAACCAACGGTAACATAACAAAACGTAACATAACTCAACCTATCGTGCAGATACCGCTATAGCTGAACTCTCCAGAGCCAAGCTGGACATTCTAGACCACAGTGGAGCGCAGAAGTCTGCCGAACAGCAGTCTACAGCACAAAATTTAATGATATCCTGACCAAACTTAGCCTAAACTAACCTAATCGTACGTAACGCGACTCAATGTAACGTGCCCCTACCACTATTGCTGGCCTTCCCAGAGTCAAGCGGACCCCACAGGTGGGGCGTGGAACGTAGAAATCCATACGATCGCTGTGTATATCTGAATGGTCAGAGATATCCGAACCTAGCCCAATCCAACGGAACATAACCAAACATAGCTTGACAAAACCTGAGTTGCCGAGACCGCCATTGTTGCCCTCCCCAGAGCCAAGCAGGTCATGTCTGGGCACAGTAGAGCGCAGAAATCCCCCGAAAAGCAGTGTACAGCGCAAAAGTTAAAGCTATCCTTACCAAACTTAGCCGCACAAATCCTAACCAAACGTAACATGACTCATTATAACGTGCCGAGACCACTATTTCTGGCCTTGCCAGAACAAAGCACGACATACTAGAGCACAGTAGAGCGCACAAATCCACCATATAGCAGTGCACAGAACGAAAGTTAATGTTACCCAAATCAAACCTAACCAAACTCAACATAACCGAACGTAACATGATTCAACATATCCTGCCGAGAATAGAATTGCTTGCCTTCCCAGAGCCAAGCTGAAGATATTGGAGCACAGTAGGGTGCACGGATCCACCTCGTAGCAGACTATATCACAAAAGTCAAGGCTACCCCCTCCTAACCTAACCAATCGTAGCACAAGCAAACGTAACATAACTCAACCTGACATGCCGGGACAACTAATGCTGGCATCCCCAGAGCCAAGCAGAACGCATTAGCGGAGAGCAGGTCTCAGAAATCCATGGAATCACAGTGTATATCAGAAAAGTCAAAGCTGCCCATACATAACCCAAACCAACAGAACATAGCCAAACGTAGCATAGTTCAACCTA
Source organism: Eufriesea mexicana (assembly GCF_001483705.2). Taxonomy (NCBI): domain Eukaryota; kingdom Metazoa; phylum Arthropoda; class Insecta; order Hymenoptera; family Apidae; genus Eufriesea; species Eufriesea mexicana. Next base: position 25,665 of record NW_016915462.1, on the reverse strand, counting down.
ACCTGCCGAGACCGCGATTGCTGCCGGTCCCAGAGCCTAGCAGAACATACGAGAGTACAGCAAAGAGCAGAAATCCGCCGAGAGACAGTGTACAACACAAACGTTATAGCTATCCTCACCTAACATGGCCTAACCTAACATGGACGAACGTAACCTGACACACCGCAAAGCGCAGAGTCCACTATTGCTGGCCTCCCAGAGCCAAGCTGAAAGCATTAGATCACTGTGTGGCGCACGAATCCACCTGATAGCAGACTACAGCATTAAAGTCAGAGCTGTCCCCTCCTAGCATAATCAATAGTTACATAGCCAAGCATAACCTAAGTTAGCATAACGAGCCGCCACCACTAATGCTGGCCATCCAGGATCCAAGCAGAACACATGACTGGAGAGTAGAATGCTGAAATCCATAGCATCGCAGTGTATGTCAGAAAAGTCAAAGCTACCCAAGCCTGACAAAGGCCAGCAGAACATAACCAAATATAGCATAAATCAACTTAACGTGCCCAGACCACTATTTCTGGCCTTCCCAGAGCCAATCTGAAATCATTAGAGCACTGCAGGGCGCAGAAATCAAACTAGTAACAGACTATGGTAGTAAAGTCATAGCTATCCTCTCCTAACCTAACCCACCGTAACATAAACGAACGAAACATAACTAAAAGTAACGGGCGGAGACCGCTGTTGTAGCCCTCCCAAGAGCCAAGCAGGACACGCTAGAGCTCAGCAGGTCGGGGAAATCCACCGAATAGCGGTGTACAGCACAAAAGTTAGAGCGATCCTGTCCAAACTGTGCCTGGCTCAACTTAACCGAACGAAACCTGGCACAAGATAACTGTGTCGAGACCACTATTGCTGACATACGCAAAGCCAAACAGGGCATACTAGAGCAAAGAAGAGCGCAGAAGTCCACCGAACAACAGTTTACATAACGAAAGTCACAGCAATTCAAGTCTAACGCAAACTAATGTAACGTAACCAAACGTAGGGTAATCCAACCTAACGTTCCGCGACCAATATTACTGGCCGCCACCGAGACGAGCAGTGCGTAATAGAGCAATGTAGGGTGCAGGCATCCACCGAGTAGCGGTGTATAGCACAAAAGTCATGGCTAACCAGGCCTAAACTAACCAACCGTAACATTACAAAGCGTAGCCTAACACAGCCTTACGTGACACGACCTTTATTGCTGGCCCCCGCAGAGTCATGCTCAGTATAGTTGAGCGCAGAAGAGCGCAGAAAGCCACGTAATTGCAATGTGCGGCACAAAAGTCAAAGATATCCTGACATAACCAGGCCACACGACACCAACCCAAACATACAACCATTTAATGTAACATGCAGCGGCCGCCACTGCTGGCTTCCCCAGAGACAAGCAGAACGTGCTACAGCACAGTAGGACGCAGAATTTCCACGAAAAGTAGGGTAGAGCACAAAAGTGGAAGCCATCCTCACCAAACCTAACCAAACCTAAACTAACCAAACGTAAAATATCTAAACCTAACGTGCCGAGACCTCTATTGCTGGCCTCCACAGAGCCAGGCGGAACATATTAGAGCACAGTAGAGTGCGGAGATTCACCAAATAGCAGTGTGTAGCTCAAATGTCATAAGCAAGCCTGACCAAACCTAAACTAACCTAACGCAGCCAAGTGTAACCAAACTCAAACCATCGTGCCGCGAACGCTATTGCTGGCCTCCCCGGTGACTAGAGGGTTATAGTAAAACAACGAAGAGCGGAGATATCAGCCTAATAGCAGTGTACAGGGCAAAAGTCAAATATATCCTATCCTAACATAACCAAACGCGACATAAGCAAACCTATGCCTAACTGAACGTAACGTGCCTCGTCTACAATTTCTGGCCTCCCCAGTGCCAAGCAGAAAATATTAGATCACAGTAGATCGCAGAAATCCTCAGAATAGCCGTGCATGGTACGGAAGTCAGAGATATCCTATCCCAAACTTACTGTGCGTAACAAAACCAAGCGTTATATATCTCAACCTAACGTGTTGAGACCACTGTTGCTGGCCCCCCCAGAAACAAGCAAAGCATACTAGACCACCGTAGAGCGCAGAAGACCACCGAATAGTCGTGTATAGCGCAAAAGCCAAAGCCATCCTCACCAAACCTAACCTAACCTAACCTAACCGAATGATACCTGACTCAAACCACTTGACTCCACAGAGCCAGGCAGGGTATAATAGAGAAGAGTAAAGAGCAGAAATCCATAGAATCGCAGTGTATAGCGGAAACGTCCAAGCTGTCCATACCGAATAGGTGCTGACGTAACAAACCAGACGTATTCCATCTCAACCTAACGTGCCGAGACCACCATTACTGTCCTCCAGAGAGCCAAGCATAGCATACTAGGGGAGTGTAGAGATCCACCGAATAGCAGTGTATATCAGGAAGTTCAAATCCATCCAAACCTAACCCAAACTGACGTAACGGAACCAAACGTATCATAACAGAAACTAAAGGCCGAGACAGCCATTGCTGGGTACCCCATAGCCCAGCAGGTTGTTATAGAACAACGTAGAGCGCAGAAACCACCGAGCAGCAGTGTATAACACAAAAGTCGAAGCTATTCCTTCTTAACATAGCCAAGCGTGACCTAACCAGGCGCGGCCTAACACTACTTAACTTGCCAAGACCACCATTGCTGGCCACCTGAGTGCCAAGCGGAGGATATTAGTGCACAGTAGAGCGCAGGAACACACCCAATAGCAGTGTAAAGCACCAAAATCGTATCTATCCCATCCTAAGGTGACCAAACGTACCATATCCAAACGTTAACTATTTTAAACTAACGCGCCGAGACCACGATTGCTGGCCTCCCCAGAGCCAAGCAAAGCATACTAGAACACAGCAGAGCTCAGAAATTCACCTAAGAGCAGTGTATAGGGCAAAAGTCAAAGTTACCCTGTCCTAACCTACCAAAACCTTACATAGGCAAACGTAACGTAATCCAACCTGACGTATCGCGACCGCTTCTGCTGGCCTCCTCTTAGTCAAGCAGAATATACAAAAAGCGAAGCGGAGCGCAGAAATGCGCCGCATATCAGTGCAAAGCACTAATGTCATAGATACCCTAAAACAACCTGACCTTACCTAACCTAACCAAACGTAGCATATCTGAAGGTAACGTGCCACGACCACTAACTCTGGTCTTCCCAGATTCAAGCTGAACGCATTGGAGCGCAGTAGACCGCAGAAATCCAACAGGAAACAGCTATAGCACGAAGGTTAGAGCTATCCTCTCCTAACCTAACCAATCGTGACATAGCGAAGGATATCATATACTGACGTAACGTGCCGCGACAACTACTGCTGGCATCCCCACAGACAGGCAGAACATAGTAGAGGCCAGGGACCCACAGGATCGCAGTGTACAGCGCGAAATCAAGGCTATTCAGACCTTCCCAGAGCTATCATGCCCTTCCCAAACGTAGCCTAACTCAGCCTAGCGTTCCCTGACCACTACTACTAGACGCCCCAAAGTCGAGCAGAGTATAGCAGGGCTACTTAGTGGGTAGAAATATACTGAATAGCAGTGTATAGCGCGAAAGTCAAGGCGATACTATCCTAACCTATCCAAGCGTAATACAGTCGGAGGTAACCTAACTTAACCTAACGGGACGAGGCCACAATTGCTGGTAACCCCAGAGTCGAGCAGAGAACATTATAGCAATGTAGATGGTGGAAATACGTCGAGTAGCAGTGCATAACACATAAGTCACAGCCAGCATATTCTAAGCTTTCGAAACGTAATACAACCAAACGCATCCTAAACCGAACTAACGTGCCGAGAACACTATTGCTGGACACCACAGACGCGACCAGTGTATATTAGAGCAATGTAGAGCGAAAGAATACACCGAATAGCCGTGTATATCACAAAAGACTAAGTTATCCAATCCTAACCTAACCAAGCATAACATAAGCAAACGTAACATAATCTAACCTAACGTGCCTAGGCCACAATTGCTGGCCTCCCCATCGCCAAGCGGATCATATTAGAGGAGAGTAGAGCGTAGGAATCCACCGAATGGCTGCGTGTAGCAGAAAAGTCAATGATATCCTAACCTATCCCAAACTAACCCAACCAAACATATGGTGCGGAGACCACTATATCTGGCACGATCAGAGCCAAACAGAGAATACTAGAGCACATTAGGGCTCAGAAAACCACCGAGCAGTGGCGTATATCAGAAAAGTCAATTCTAGCCCGCTCTAACCTAACCAAGGAGTAACGTGACCAAACGTAACACAACTCATACTAACGTGTCGTGAACATTATTGCTGGTGTCCACAGATCCAAGCTGTATATACTAGAGCAAAGTAGAGAGCAGAAAGCCACCAAACAGCAGCGTATAGCACAAAAGTCGGAGATACCCAAACTTAACCTGACGAAACTTAACCTAGCCAAACCTAGTCTAGCTAAACCTAAAGAGAGCAGACCACAATTCCTGGCCTCCCCAGAGCAACGCAGAGCATACTGGAGCACGGCAGAGCACAGAATTCATCCGGGTAGCAGTGTATATCGCAAAAGTCAAGGCTATCCTAACCAAACCTATCCAGACCTAATATAACCAAACGTGACCTAGCACAACCTGTCGTGCGACCACAACTATTGCTGAACCCACCGGAGCCAAGCAGAACATATTACACGACTGTAGCGCATAGAAGACAATACAATCGCTGCGTATATCGGAAAAGTCGAAGCTACACATACCAAACAATATCAAACAAAGTCTAACCAAGCGTAGCCTACATCCACTTACCTTGGTAACACATATATTACTGGCCTCCAGATCCAAGCAGAACACACTAGAACACAGTAGATCGCAGAAATCCACCGCACTTCAATGTACAGCAAGAAAGTCACAGATATACTCTCCCAACCCAAACAAGCCTAACCTAACCGAACGTAACCTAATTCTACATAACGCGCCGCGGACACAATTTTTAGCCTCCCCAGAGCAAAGCACAACATGCTTGATCCCAGTGGTGCGCCCAAATCCACAGAATAGCAATGTGTGGCACAGAAGTCGAAGCAATTCTAGTCTAACCTAACCAAACATATCATAACAAAACGAAACCTACCCCAGCCGAACGTGCATAGACCACCATTGTTGACTGTCAAAGCAGAAAATATTAGAACACGGTTGAACTCAGAAATCGACGGACAGCCGTGTATAGCACAAAAGCCTAAGCTATCGTATTCTAACCTCACTAAGATTAACATAACCGAACGTAGCATAACACAGACTATCGTGCCGAGACCTCTATTAACGACCACCCCAGGGCCAAACAGAGCATATTAGAGCACATTGGAGCGCAGAAACCCACCCAGTATATGTGTAAAGCACAAAACACAAAGTATCCTGTCCTAACCTCTCCAAACGCAACATAACACAACGCAAGCAAGCCCAACTTAACACGACGAGACCACTACTGCCGGAATTCACAAAGACAAGCGGAATATTCTAGAGCAGAGTAGCGCAAAGAAACCCACAGCACTACAGTGAACAGCACAAGATTTGAAGGTATCCTATCGTAACTTCACCAAACGTAACGTGACCGATCGCAGCATATCTCAATGTAACGTGCCGCGGCCACTATTGCTGGCCTCCACGGAGCCAAGCAGAGAATATTAGAGTCCAGTAGAGCGCAGAAGTCGGAGGATTGGTGTGCATAGCACAAAGTCTAATCTTTCATATCCTAAACTCCCAAACGTAAGGGATCCGAACGTAGCATAGCTATGCCTAACACGCCGACGGCATAATTGCTGGCCTGCCTTTTGCCAAGCAGAATGTACTAGACCACCGCAGAGGGCAGAAATCCACCGCACTGCAGTGAATGGCACAAAAGTCGAAGATATCCTGACCAAACCTGACCTAATCTAACCTGAACAGACGAAACAGAACCCAACATGACGTACCGCGACCATTGCTCCTGGCATTCACAGAGACAAGCAGAATTTAGTAGAGCAGTGTGTGTCACAGAAATATACCAAGAAACAGTGTATAGCTCCGAAATATGATCTGCATTAACAAAACCGGACCGAACGCAACCAAACCGAACGTAGCGTAACTCAGCCCAGCGTGCAGCGAACGCTGCTGCTGGCTTCCTCTGAGTTAAGCAGAATACAGTGAGGCACTGTATACGTCAGAAATCCACGGAATTACAGTGTACAGCTCGAAAGTCTAAGGTATCCTTACCAAACTAAACCTAACATTACCTAACCAAACGTAACCTGACTCAGCTTGACGTGCCAGGATCACTATTGCTCGCCTGCCCATGGTCGAGCGGGGTATAGAAGAGCAATGTAGAGAGCGGAAATCCAGGAAACAGCATTGTACAGCACAAAAATCTAGGAAACGCTAACCGAAACTTCCGAACGTTACCTAACGTAGCGTAACCTAACTCAGCAGAACGTGACGAGACAGCTATTGCTGGTTTCCACAGACACAAGTAGAGTGCACTAGAGCACAGCAGTTCGCCAAAATCTTCCGCATTTCAGTTGACAGCACAGAAGTGGAAGATATCCTCACATAACCAGACCTTACTTATCCTAGCCAAACGTAGCCGGATAATAGTTTATTGCACGAAGATCCAAGCCATCCTCGCCAAACATAACCAAACATAAACTAATCAAACGAAGCCTAACTCAATATAACGTACCGCGGCTGTTGCTAGCCACCCCAGGGCCAAGCAGAGCATGGTACTGCAGAGTCGAGTGCAGAAATCATCCGAACAGCAGTGTGCAGCACGAAACTCGTAGACAATCTCACCGAGCTTGACATAACCTAACCTAACCAAACGTAACATGTATAAGCCTTTCGAGCCGAGACAACTATTGCTGGTCTGGCAAGAGCCAAGCAGAGTGTACTAGGACACTGTAGGGCGCAGAAATCCAGCGCACTGCAGTGAATAGCACAGAAGCCGTGGATACCCTAGCATAACATGTCCTAGCCTAACCTAACCAAACGTAGCCTTACGCAATATAACGTACAGCGACCACTGCTCCTCGCCTCACCGTAGTCTAGCAGAGTTTAGTACAGCACAGCAGAGCACAGTAATCCACCGAATAGCAGTGTATAGCACGAAAGTCAAAGCTATCTTTGCCAAAATTAGCCTAACGCAGCCTAATCTTACGTGACCTAACTCGCACCAAACGTGCCGTGGCCGGTATTGCACGCATCTCCAGAGTCGAGCAGAGTATAGCAGAGCAATGTAGAGCGCAGAAATCCACCGAATAGCAGTGTCAAGCAAAAAAGCCAAAGAAATCCTAACCAAGCCTTACTAGCCCACCCTAACGAAAAGTAACATAACTCAACCAAACGGACTGAGACCACTATTACTGCCCACCCCACAGCCAAGCAGAACATATAAGACCGCAGTAGGGCGCAGGAATGTACCGAATAGCATTGAATGGCACGGAAGTCTAAGTAATTCTATCCTAACATAGCCAAACTAGTCATATGCAAATGCAGTCCAAACAAAGCTAAAGCGCCGAGACCACTATTGCAGGCCCGAGCATGGCTACACAAAATGTAGCAGGGCACATTAGATCCAGAAATACACCGAATAACTTTGTTTAGGACGAAAGTCAGAGCCATAATAGCCAAAAATATCCTAATCTAACCCATCAGAACATAATATAACACAAACTAACGTGCCGTGGGCGTTATTGCTCGCCTGTCCAGAGACGAGCTGAGCATAGTAGAGCAATCTAGAGCTCAGGAATCCACCGAACAGCAGTGTACGTTATAAAGGTCGAGTATATACGAACCTACCCTGAGCTAACCTAACCTGACCGAACGTAGAATAACTGAACATGATGTGCCGCGACCACTGCTGCAGGCATCCCCAGAGTCAAGCAGAAAGCCGTAGAGCGCAGTAGATCGCAGAAATCCTCCCAATAACAGTGTACTGCACGAAAGTCAAAGATATGGTACCAACCATAGCCAAACCTAACATAACCGAACATAGCCTAACTGAAAGTAATGTGCCCCAACAACTGTTGCTGGCCTCCACAGATAAGAGCAGAGTAGAGGAGAGCAACGTAGAGCGCGAAGAACTACAGCATTGCAGTGAATATCACAAACCCGTGGACACCCCTGCAAAATCTGACCTAACCCAACCTAACCAAAGGTAGCATAAGTCAACATAGCGGGCAGAAACCACTGCTCCTGGCCTCCACATAGCCAAGCAGAATGTAGTAGGACGAAGCATATGACAGAAATACACCGAGTAAGACTGTATAGCACGAGATTAAGAGCTATCCTAACAACACATAACCTAACCTAACATAATCAAGCGTACCCTAGCTCAACCTAACGTGCCGCGACCGCAATTGACCGCGTCCACAGATGCGAGCAGTGTGTAGTGGAGCATACTAGAGCGCAGAAACCCACTGAAAACCATTGTAGGCTGCAAAAGTCGAGGATAACCTAACATAACCTGGCCTAACCCAGGCAAGTCAAACGTAGCATAAGTGAACATAAATCCGCGACCACTCCTACTTGCATCCCCAGAGCCAAGCAGTATATAGTAGAGCAACATAGAGCGCAGAAATCCAACGAAGAGCAGTGTACAGCTCAATAGCCTCAGATATTCTAACCTGACCTGGCCTAATCTAACCTATCCAGGCGCAGCATAACCCAAAATGACGTGCCGCGGCCAATGCTGCTGGCCTCCCCGGAACCAAGCAGGAGAGAGTAGAGCAGTGAAGATCGCAGAAACACACGGGACAACAGTGCACAGTAAGTCAAATGTATCCTTACCAACCATAACCAAGAGCCAAACCGAAAGTTACCTAACTCAGCCTGACGTGCCAGGGCAACTATTGCTCGCACCCCAGTGTCGAGCAGAGTATTGTAGAGCAGCGTAGGGCCGAGAAATCCAACATATAGCAGCGAAAAGCATAAATGTCAAAGAAGTCCTAGCCGAACTTCCTAACCTATCCCAACGAAACGTAACCTTTCCCAGCCTAGCGTGCTGAGACCACTATTACTGGACACACCAGAGCCGAGCAGAACATATTAGAGCACAATAGAGCGCAGAAATCCAGGGAAAGCATAGTACAGCACAAAAGCCAAAGTAGCCTATACTAACCTAGACAAACGTAGCGTAACCATACGTAACATAACTCAAACTAGCGTGACGTGACTCCTATTGGTACCCCCGCCAGGTCCATGCAGACCACATTACAGGAGTGTAGAGCGCAGAAATACAATGAATAGCGGCGTA